>NC_056741.1:732027444-732302444 GCF_019279795.1 Protopterus annectens | reverse complement strand
GGTACGAAGACAGTGTTTTCAAACTGGACTATGATTCTCTCTGCCACTACATTGGAGCTCCTGATGACTGAAGAGCAGTTCAGAATGAAAGTTACTTTTTTATTGACTTCTAAGTGCACAAAGAAAAGACTTTGAGAAAATGTGAATGCTAGCTGGGATCTGGATGTGCTTATGCCAATTTGTGTTATTTTAAAATCCTTTAAGATGGAAGACTTTCTCATCTGTGATAAGATAAGAAGATAGCCCAGTATGTTCATGCTTTATTTTTATATTTCCTATTTGGTTTCACCCAGTTCATTAAACACCAATTTTTCTTAGCATTATTTCAAGCTGTGGTACAGACTACTACACTAATAGGTCTGACATGCAATTTCAGTAGTTATTGGAAATGCCTGCTGCATGTCTGACCTCCAGCCCCTATTCTGATTCCTTGTAGACTGTTTGCCACTAGCCCAGCCATTATTCCACTGGATTGTTTTTGTGTCTTCATCTATGATGTTATTTTAGTGTTTCTCTAAATTCTGGTATGTCATTAGATAAGTTTAATTTCTGGTGCTGTAAACATTGCCTCGGTTCTGCTAACAGCTTTTTGTTCAGCTGATGGAATGGCACGACATAGGTGTCATATACAAATAGCTCAGGATATTGCACAGAGTATGCTGTATGTAGAAATATTAATGCTGTTTGTTATTCATCTTACTCCCTATCGACATGTACCAGAAGTTCAAGCTACCTTTGCTCAGATGATTTTCAGGATTTTTGTTTCTGTCTGAGAGTACAACTCTTCCAGCTGTTGCAGTATTTCCTAAAACTTGAGTAAGTGGCACCACTAGGCCTGCTGAGGACTGCTTCTCCACCACATATCAAAAGACATGCGTCTGGAGTGTTTCTTCCTGGGCCTCTGCTGAAAATGGGCTCTGTCCCAGTCGGACTTTCCCAGTAAATAAATGTTAAATAAAAAAAATAAATAAAAATAAATATCTGAGTGCTCTTTTAGGTTGGTGTAAATCTCTGATACGTAAGTTAATTCCTACACTGTGGTTTGCATATTAAATTGTGCATTGTCAGCTATTGAGCTAGCTGCTCCTAAATAGTTAGTGTTAATTAACATCTTGCTTACATAGTCTGTAAACCATGCTGAATTTTTTTGCTGAAGTTTTAGTTGGCCTCTCTTTAGTAGCCAGCTAATGACAGGAATACTGGATATGCTTCTGCATATGTTTATAAATAAGCAGCATTACCTACAGATAAGCTGCGTTTTAAGGAGCATTTAAATCACCTATCAACACTGTATCTGTATATCCATGCTGTTAATAAACATTTTTGTAACATATTGGTTATTTTCAAGTAATTTTACTTGTATTTGATTCTTGCATTTTATTTATACTGTATTGTATTTACTTGATGTCTTTATGAACTGGTGCTCAACTGCATTTGAAGTATTGCATATTTAAAAACTTCTTATAGGTTCATAGGAGGTTACTAGGCTAGTAGCACTACAGCCCTTACAAGCCTAGCCATGTTTATCCTGAGGTACCTGAATTGTCCTTGGTTAGATAGACATCATTCGCAGAGAGAGTCTATGATTGACACCGGCTACCTTTGTCCATGAAGGAGATGGGTGTCACTCCCAGGGGTGAATTTGCAGTCTTCCATCCATTTGTCTAGGTTGCGCTTGAGTTGAAGGTAGGGAGTAAGGTCATTACAAAGTAAGCAAACTAAATGTAATGGTAGTAGAAGCAGTGAAACTGTATTAGACAAACAATTTGACATTGAAAATTTCCAAAAACATCACGGTTGCAGTTGTCTTTCTAGTAATTGGGTACTCTAATCCAGTACTTCTGTATAGTAATGATCCACCTGCCATGACAGTTATCAAAATCTTTATAGTTTTACTTTTGTGTAATCGTGGCCTTACAGTAGAAAAAAAAATAATGTAAACTAGATAACTTTTAAGGAAGTAGTCACTGAAGCAGTAAATTTTAGCATTTTGGGGTTTGCCTATTATGTCTGTCATCATTCTTGGTCAGAAATTTCACCATCGGTGTATCAGTACTTGTAAATACCAAGACTGGTCTTTGTGCATGTGTTTTCCAGTGTTGCAGACTGACAGATGCATATATTTTCTATATAAAGTTAGAATTGCTAGAATCTTTTTTTCTCTTCGTTGTATGACATTCATATCCCATGTTGCCAGTGGAGTAGTTTTTTTCTTTATACTGCGGCCATCTATAACTGTTTAGTTCACAGATCTTCAGTCAGACTGTATTAAACTATTTATTTCTTGTTATGGTCATCTGTAGTCTAGTTTTTGACAGAAATATTGTTGAGATCTGATGTAAATTTCATTCATTCCTGAATGGATGAGTTTGGATCCAACACTTGGATTCGACTTGGCCATTATAGTAGCTCGTGGCCTCTGACAAAGTCATGAGCTCCTTTCCTACCCATAATGCACTATGCTTAAAGTCCCTTAGATCTCGTTTGCTGCTTTCGCATCTAGATGTCAGTAGCAGCTCTCAGGCTAACTTATTAAGATAAGTGAATTGTCTTTAAAATCTTATTTTTCAAACCATAGCTGCTAGTCAGCTTTGCTGCAGGGGCAGAGGGCAAAGCCATATCCAGACAAACCCATTTCCAAATGGATAGCACACTGCATCCATTTCTGTTACAAGCAACATGGGAAACCTCCCCCTAAGGGGGTCAGGACTCACTCTACCAGAACAGCCTCTACCTCTGCAGCTTTCCTCAGAGGAGTCTTCACCAGGGACATCCTGGAGGCTGCCACATGGACATCCGTCCACACCTTCACCAAGCATTACCACCTGCCTATCTTCTCCAAATCCAGGGCAGGATTTGCCACTGCAGTCTTGCAGGGCATCCTAGGCAGCCCCTAGTCTTCCTATCTGCCTCCACCCTTCTCCTCAGCTTTGTGAATCAACCCAAATGTGGTGACTGCAACAGTGAAACACGAAGAACATACATAGTACAGTTGTGTACACTTCCCATAAATGTAGATGTTCAAGTGTATTCATTGTTGCAGTCCTGGTTTCCTTCCCTCCATCCCCCTTTTCTTCTCTCTCTCTCACATTACAATGAACTTTTGGTATCTATTTTCTACTGGTTGGGGTTCTTCCACCATATCCTGTCTCCAACTTGGGGGCTTCTGACAGAGCAAGAAAAACTGATGTAATGGCGTTGGCTGCCTTACTTTATACTACTGACAACCTGACATCAGTCCTGAAGCGACAGCAAACGATGCAGAAATACTAAGCCTCTGGTATTCGGGCCGGCCGAGGGTTACCCTGGCAGGGATAACCCAAATGTGATGACTGCAACAGTGAATACCCTCTAACATCTACATTTATGGTAAGTGTACACAACTGTACTTTCCTACTTCCTCTGGTCAGGAACACCCACCATCTACTACTTCACCAGTAACTCCTTCTCTGACCCAACCTGTGCTGGTAGAATCTTTGAATCCTAGCATTCCAAACCCTTCTGGGGCCAGATCCGAATAAGCACCATCTTCGGATCAGACTGTCACTCTGAGTGCATTGGTCACGACATCTTCAGATCCAAATGACTCTTGGAGCCAAAGCTTCCAGATTGGATCTGAGGGGATAGGATTGATTTTGAGGTTTTCATAACCATCTTTTGGCTTCCGCCTCAGGTGGACAGCTCTCAAAGCGGAGGGAACTGGCGGGCCAGGAACTCACTTTTTCAGCTCTGTTGACTTCCTTCTGTCCTTAGCAGTCTGCTCCTGAGGTTGTGAAAGGGGTTTTCTGTGTTGCGGCCAGTCAAACGGCTCCTTCCCTCTTGGATCCGCCCTTGACATCTCAGCTGACTTTGCACCATGATCCTCAGCACTCTACCCCATGGAGACAGCCAGCCCAAAGCTTCCAGTCCACCCAGCCAGGTATTGTCATCTCTTCTGATACTTCTCCATATCATCCCACTGAAGAGGAGGCATGTGGACTCTCCCCAGGAGTCCATCACTGAGGAAGCTGACTTTGATGAGGGAGATTGGTCTCTCAAATCAACACCCGATGACGTCTCATTTAGAGACATCCTTGAGATCCTTAAACAGAAAAGTGGTTGGTCTGCCCAAAACCCAACTCCTAAAGAGACAGTATTTCTGGAAGCTTTTGGGGCTGTCCTATCTGCTCCGCGGGTTACTCCACCCACTGGTGAACTTACTGATTTGGTCTCTAAGTGGGTATGGAAGGAGCTTGATATTATTGAGCCGATCCTCATGAGACCAGACTGGACTCTGGCTCCACCGGTAGGAAGAGGGCATTGGAGTAAAGTTGTACCAGTTGATGCAATGGTCATGGTGGCAGCTACAAACAAGGAACTTGTGGAACAGAGTTCCACTGTCCATTCCCCTAACGGAGAATCTAAGGCATTGGACAGAGTTCGGAAGTGAGTTTATGCTTCACCGATATTTGCCCTCTGATTGCAGAATTAACAAATAAAAGTATTTGGCACACTTCACAAGAAGACTGCAAAGGGACTTGATTAAGGAAATTTCAAGCTCCCTTTCATGGGCCAGTACTGCGGAGGCTCAAACTTCTGTGGCCTCACAGTGGCTACCCTTCAGTCTATTGTAAATTTGTCCATGAGGCTCTTCTTGTATGCTGCAGCAGATGTCTCAAGGGCCGCAGGTTCTGGTATTTCCATCAGGAGGCATGCCTGGATGTGCCTGTATGATTTTGCGGAGCCCTTCAAGTCATCTTTTGTCAAAGCTCCCTTTGACGGTTCTTTGTTTGGCCCTACAGTAAATGACACACATTCCAGGTGTGAGAAAAATGAACGACCCTATCTGTATTCGGCGTACGTTTTTTAACCCCTCAATGGACCTCTTCCAGGAGTCAGTGAGGAGGTTGAAAGATATTGTTCAGGAAGTGTCAGGGTCCTTTCCAGGACACACTTGGAGATAGTTCCCCGAGATAGAGGGGGGAACGATAATGGCAGAAGATGCCCCTGTGCCAGAGGAGGCCCTCAAAACTGAAGGTCAAGGGATAACATTTTCCAACAGATTCTTTCAGCACTACTGAAGGGAGGCCCGATGTCTTCCTCTGGATGCAGTTGGGTAGTCGCTTATCTCTGCACCAGGAAGCCTGGCTAAACATAATAAAGGACACTTTAGTGCAAAGAATCATTCCCACAGGTTATATTATTCCCTTTTCCATGCCACATCAGTTACTCAGGAAAATCCCCAATGCTCCACCCAATCAGAGGGAAGTAGCAGCATGAGAAATCCAAAAGCTGCTAGAAGAAAGAGTCATCCAAGAGATCCTTCCAGACCAAATAGAACCCAGAACATATTCAAGATTCTTTTTAGTGCCAAAGAAGATGGAACTGGAGACCAGTTTTAGATCTCAGTGTGCTGAATAAATTGGTTTGACACACCAAATTCACAGTTCAGTCCATCCTGCAGTTTCTGAGAAAGGGCAACTGGATGTGTTCAGTAGACCTTCAGGATGTGTACTATCACATAAAAATGAATGGGCGATCCAGAAGGTAATTACGCTTCTGGCTGGGAGCCAGTCATTACCAGTTCAGAGCACTGCCCTTTGGTCTCACCACAGCCCCCAGGGTGTTCACCAAGTGATTGGCAGTAGTACCAGCTCAATTGAGACTGTAGAGATTCCAGTTGTTTCCATACATAGACAGTCACATTACTGCTCCGACCAGGCATCAACTGGTACAAGCACACAAGACCAAGTGTTACAGACCTATTGAAATCGTGGAATAACTATCAGTTAAAACAATTCACAATTACAACCAAATCAGACATTGGCGTCCATAGGAGCAATGTTCAACACAGTATCTGTGGTAGCATCTCTTCCTCTTTCGAGAGTACAAACAATAAAAAATCAGGTCAAGAAAGTAATTTGCAGTACCAGAAGTTCAGCCCAGTTGATTCAGCAAACCCGTGGGATCAATGTCAGCAGCAATAATTTTAGTTCCCTTAGCAAGATATCACATGAGAATTAAGCGATGGAAAGTACAAACACAATGGTGAGTTCTCTCTCAACCCATATCGACAAAGAGAAGAAAGACTCAGCTATGCAAACAGTATCTTTCCTGGTGGATGCAGTCACGGCAACTGTTGCAAGGCATTCTCCTTCAGCCCAAGGCCATAGTGATCATGGACGCTTCCTAGATTGGGAGGTGGGCAGTTTCTGTGGAAGACAGTCCAAGGCACTTGGTCCCCTGAAGAGGCCAACTTGCATATCAGTGTTCTAGAAATCAGAGTGGTGCTTTTGGCATTGCAAACATGCCAAAACTTTTTCCCTCTCAGAAAAATTGTGATCCAAATTGTAACATGTCAGTAGTTTGGTACATCAACAAACAAGGGGGAACGAGGTCTTACCCCCTGTGTTGAGAAGCCCTAAGGTTGTAGAAATGGGCAATTTCTTCCAACCACTTTCTAATTGCAATACATATTCTGGGGAAGTCCAGCGTGCTTGCAGACAAACTGAGCAGGTCCATCTTACTACCTCGAGTGATCTCTTAACAACAAAGTGATGGACATGATTTTCTATCAGTGGGGCCAGTCTTGTTGTGATCTTTTTGCATCCATCCTAAACAACAAGTGCAGCAGCTTCTTTGCCCTAATCCCCTCACTGGGGGAGTCACCGAGGGATGTTGTACTCCCCAATTGACTCCCTAGTCTTCTGTACGTTTATCCCCGACTTCTTTAATTCCCAAATTCCTTCAGAAAGCAGCCAGGTTGAAGAGCAAAGTCATCCTCATTGCACCTTACTGGCCTCGACAGATTTGGTTCCCCATCCTTTACTCTCATCTTCTGTACCCACCTTGTATTCTGGATCCAACTCCAGACCTTCTGTCTCACCAGTAGCCATGGTTCACCCGGACATCTCAAAAATCAAGCTGAGTGCATGGTTTCTCCAATTTCATTAATAGCCAGGCAACCTATGCCCTCTTTGCCTCTCCATTCTATACTGTTATTTTCCCATAAACCCTCTACTAGGAAAATATAGAAGTAAATAGAGAAAATGTATTTATTGGGAAGTGCAAAATCTGGTAGACCCCTTTTTATCCCCAATTCATTGTTTTTAAATGTTTTAGTGAGTTTATTTAAGGAGGGTGCTAGTTCATCCACTATTAAAGTTCAACTTGCAGCCATCTCTAACTTTCATGAGGGGTTTCAGAATTCCTCCCTGGCTTCTTCTAAACTATGGAAAGCCTTTTTAAAAGGTACCCTTCTACTTGGACCTCCTTGTAAAGATCCTGTACCACCATGGGATTTAAATTTAGTACTGCAAGCCTTAACACATTTTCATTTGAAGCTGCACTGCAGCTAAATGTGATTTAAACATTTTGACCTGGAAAACTGTGTTTTTAGTCGCAATTACATCTGCTAGAATAATTTCAGAACTTCAAGCATCGTCTTCTAAGCCTCCATACTTGCTTTTTTACAAAAATAGGGTCACATTACATACTAGTGCTTCCTTCCTACCTAAGGTGGTGGCAGAACCCAACATTAACCAAGACATTAACCTGACAGTATTCTCCCCAAACTTTACAAATAAAGCAGAATGTATGCTGCACTTACTGGATGTTCATAGACAATTACATTTCTACCTGCACAGAACAAAAGAAATTAGAAAGACAGACCAGCAGTTTGTTTCCTTTGCGCATAACAAGTTGGGTGAATCAGTTACAAAACATAACTCTAGCTAGGTGGTTGACAGATTGCATTTCATTTGTCTACAGCAAATTGATTCTCGTCTTACCTAAACCATTAAAGGGCTCATTCAACCAAATCTGTAGCTACTTCCACTGTATTCCAGTCTAGAGCATCCATGGACGATATATGTGAGGCTGCAACTTGATCAAATCTTCATACCTTTAGCACTCATTACAAACTAGATTTGGTCTCAAGGGGAAGAGCAGCCTTTGGCTCAACCATACTTAGGACCAGGGGCGGCTCGTGCTATCAGACTGCAGCCCTCCCAGGAAAAGTTGACATTTAATGCATTCAGCATTGCATTATTTCATTTAGTTTGCCATAAAAAAATATTTCCATCATTTTGCATTTTACTTTTCTCAGTCCGTCCCGGAACTCGAACTGCGCATGCTCATTGAGTTCTGGGTTTTTTTATTTTTTTTTTTTTCCAACAATAAAGCAGCATCTAATATCTGACTGCTGTATAAGGCAGTCCAGATAAAAGAAAAAGCATCAATGTGATGCCCAGAAGTCTAAGCGGGTTTAATTGCACCATAATTAGAAGGGGGTTCGGACTGCCACGTCCGCAGGCACGTACGTGACGTGGATGGCTGGATTGCTACTGATTGGTTCTCCCTCTCTTCTCAAAAAAGAGAGCAAGAAACAATCAGTAGCACTTGCTTAGTAGTGCTTGTGTTGATGAAGAGGTCGTTGGTGGTGCTAATTACTGCTTGCTTCTTTTGTTTTGTTTTTTTTTTGTCTTGGACGTTGGACTGACTCTTGGGTGGCTAAAGAGGGCTTGTACTGAATCCACATTGAGAGAGGAAGTAGACAGAGTCATCGACGAGAATAGATACAACTAACTGAGGTAGGTCCTGTGCTGGTCTGCCAGAATCGGCTCTGTACCCTTTTTTTTTTTTTTTTTTTTTTTGCTGTGTATCAGGAGTCAGAAGGACCCGAACAAGGTTTTAAATTTATGATGCTTCAAGTCATAAATAAGAATGAAAGGGGAGGTGATATTAAAAACATATACAGAGAATGTTGAATAGTTGAATACTGTTGAATAGCATGCTTGACCAGACCACAAAGCCTGAATGAATGCTACTCTCTGAAACCTGTGTTGAGTTACAGGAAGTTGAAGCATTGATGCCGAATGCCTTTTAATTGTGATACCACTTTATTTGAATTTGAACACTGTGTGGTATTGAAAAAAATAATGAAATATTAAACCAACTTCAGTATTGCCTGACTAGGATGCTTCCTCTATGAGTGGACAAAACTGAATGCCCTGATGATTGAAACCTCCAAACTACAACTGAAGAAGGGGGACATTTACCCAAAATGTTCATTCGACATATTGCAACAATTTATTAAGCAAAAAAATGTACCTCTTTAGAGTCGGTGCTAAGATGTTGACAGCTATGGTGAAAACTGAATTCAATAAATGGCAGCCATTTAAGTTTCAGTCTTCCTCTTTCATAAAACAGATGATTGATTTGGCATAGTGGTATGTTGCTCTGACTGTTTTGCACAGGCTCCTGGGTTCAATACTTGGCAGTGAAATGTATGGTGGTAATACAGCATTTTATTCTAGCAACTTTCCAACATTATACAAGCAATGTTTAAAATGTGTCCCTGTTTTTTGGTATTTTACCCCCCCCCCCCTAAATTTTGACTTTTTCCAAATTTGTGCTGCAAAGTCCAGAGATACAGCTGAGTGTCAAGTAGATTTTATAAGAAGCTGAGAGCTGCAGGGGAACAAACATTTAGTGATGCTTATGATGAGTCCTTGTACTTGCTTTTGATGTAGAAGGCTGTGGGTTCTACTCCCACAGTAGGTAGTTGCATTGCTGATACTGTACTGTATTGTAAAGAGGGTGGATGCTGCAGTCCCTTTTGGTGAAGATACCTAGTAACTATGAACCTGTTATCAGTTTGCCATCAATTCCCTATTGCAATATTACTAGCTTATCGTTTTTTTAATGAAACAGGCAATTTATTCCTCAAGGGCAACAGACACTTTATATAAAGTTGTTTGCTAGCAACAACCTCTTCATTAGTTACAGATTTCTTTAATGTGGAATTATTTAGATGACTTCTACTACTTCAGAGATTGTGCATATTTACTTATACTGGTGGACTGTAGAAGTTTGAGTAAACTTTTATGATAGAAATGTTCTGAACTGGGCAGATGTTCTTCGTTCCACATTGCTGCAGTCCTAACTATTGGGTAGTCCGCTGTCCAGTCGGCCCGAATACCAGAGTATATGGCTGACGTCGGTCAGGGCGCATTAGACTGACGTCAGTACGTCAGGGTACTAATGCGCATGACCGACGTCATATCCTCAGTCTTTTTTGCCGCATGGTCCGATGCAGAAGCAGTTTTGCGAGTGCAGGTTGGCGTTCTGAAATTTTCTGAAGTCGGAGTTTCAGACCGAATCAGAGTTGGCTAAGTACCCGTTGGGAACATTTTGTTTTTTCTTGCCTCAGTATTTAACCGGATGTCAGAAAAAGTGAATAACTGTATTTCTTGTGGGAAACAGATACCTCATAGGGATTACCATACCTTGTGTATACCTTGTTTAGGGCCTGAGCACGACGTTGTTGGATGCCACTCTTGTGCTAGGTTTAACAAACGCACTATTAAGAGAAGGTTAGACTGTGCCAGGTTAGTGTTTGGGAAGCGTTGTAATTATAAAATGCCGTCGGATGCTCCGCCGCTTCCTCCAAGAAGCGCAAGGACAAAACAGCGAAGCCTAGGGTTGATGAACCGGCAGTCCCGGACGTCGGTTCTTTAGAAGGCTCAGTGGAGCCAGAAGTTTTGCCAGGAGTTTCTTTGGAGTCTCAGGCAGAGACTTTACTGTTACAGGATGTGCCTTCTCAGGAGGTAGGCCAGGCTGAGGGGGCTTCTCAGGTAACTGTTCTTCCCTCTCTTCCCAAGGGAGTTAGAGCCTCTCCTTCTGTTGCCAAAACTTCTTTGAGAGGTAGGCCAAGTTTAGCTTCAGTGGGGGCTTCTCCTAGCACTTCAGGTTCTGTGCCTAAGAAACATATGCTTAAAATGGCAGAAGATTTGATTACTATGATTAGAGGTTCTATGCCCCCTCCTGATAAGAGGCCTAGGGTGGAACCTGAGTTTGATAGTTTTGAACAGTGTTCAGAGGCTTCTGAGTCTTCTGCGGAAGATTTGCAGGAGTATCCTCCTTATTCTGATTCTGATGTGGATGATTCCACTCCTACAGCTTCTCCTCCTGAGGATTTCTCATTTTCAGAAACTCTGCATTCCATGAGGGAGCACTTTAAATGGGAAGGCCAGGATTACTCTGATTCCAGGAAAAGGCTTAGGGAATTCTTGTTTTTACCCCAGCATAGGCCCTTAGCTATACCTCCTGTGTTGAATGTGGTGGAAGATGTTTTTGCAGAGGCTTCCCTGAACCCTGATTCTTTGCCTCCTGCTCCTGTTAAACCTGATAGGTACTATAGGGTGCCTGAGGCTCATAAGTATCTTTTTAAGAGTCCTAGGGCAGACCCGGAAACTGTTTCTCAGGGACCTAAAGGTGTTAAGGCCTCTGTGGTTAAAAACCCTGTTCCCACTGATAAAGAGGCAAGGGCTTTGGATAGATGGGGAAAGAAAGTGTATACTTCTTCCACTTTAGCCATGAGGGCGTTGAATTGTCAGTTTCACATGCTAAAATATCAAAATTATCTCCTTTCACAACTGAAATCTAAGGTGGATGCTTTGGCGGAAGGCATTGAGTGTAAAGAGTTGCTGGATTTAGTTCATGTGTCTGAACAAGTGGGTAAGCATTCTTTGCAATGTGGTTTTGATGCTGTACAGGCCTCCTCGAGGGTGGCTGCCACTAGTTCTGTTCTTCGCAGGCATGCCTGGTTGAGGGATCAGAATTTAGCTGAGCATGTTAAGACAAGGATTTTGGATGCTCCTTTACAGTCTGATGTGTTGTTTGGTTCGCCTGTGGAAGCAGTTTTAAAGAAAATGGAGGACAAAGCTAAGTCTATGCAAACTGTTAAAGATTTTTGCAGGTGCAGCCACCAAGTTTAGTAGAAATTGGCCTACTAAGGGATGGACATATCCTGCTTATGATTCCCAGTCTAGGGGTAGGTCTAGACGTGGTAGGGGCAGGGCTCAAGGTTCTTTTAGGCCTAGAACAGGGAGTTCACCTGCTCAGACTTCTGGTGAGGGCAGGGGTCAGTCCTTTCGTAAACAGACCCAATGACCTGCCTTTTCAGCTGCCAGTAGATTCTCGTCTGGCAGCTCCTTTGGGAGGAAGACTGTCTCTTTTCAAAGAAAATTGGGATTTAATCACTCAAGACAGATGGGTGTTGGATATCATTCACCACGGTTACAGGTTTTATTTCCATACATTGCCCCCTTTCAAAGGCATGCCAGACGTTCCTCCTCCACAAAGGAGAGAGGCTCACAAGCAAATTTCTCTGTTACTCCAAATAGGGGCCATTCAGCCAGTCCCTGTATCAGAAAGGGGCCTAGGATTTTATTCTCACCTGTTCCTAGTACCAAAGAAGGGGAACACGTGGAGACCAATTTTGGATTTATCTATCCTCAACACTTATCTGGACATTCCAAAGTTCAAGATGTTGACGTTGCAACAGCTTTTACCTCTACTGGGCAAAGACCACTGGATGGTAACTTTAGATCTCAAGGAAGCTTACCTTCATGTGCCTATAAGACTAAGTTGCAGGAAGTATCTGCGTTTTCGAGCTGGAAATTCTCATTATCAGTTCTCTGCATTGCCCTTTGGCTTATCTACTGCGCCCAGAGTATTCACAAAGGTTCTGGCTCCAGTGATAGCTTACTTCAGGCTAAAAGGAATTCAAATCTATCCTTACTTGGACGACTGCCTGATTCTGGCTCAAGAAAAGGAAGACCTTCTACAGCATCTGGAATATGTTATAGCAGTGCTAAGATGCCTAGGGTATTCTGTGAACGAAATAAAGTCCAGTCTAGTACCCTCTCAAGACATGTGCTTTCTGGGTGTGAGACTGAATACAGCAGCCCAGATGGCCTTTTAACCCCGGACAAACAAAAGAGTCTATCCCTTTACTTCCATCAACTATCTCATCAGTCCGTGCTGACTGCAAGGACAGTCCTTCAAGCATTAGGGTTCATGGCATCTTGTATTCTGGTGCTTCCCAATGCCAAACTGCATATGAGGAAGCTGCAATGGTATCTCAAAATGTATGGACACAGCACTGCCAGGATTTGGACACTGTCATTCAAATAATACCTTGCCTTCAAAAAGAATTTTTGTGGTGGGCTCAGGAATGTCACCTAAACAAGGGACTCTCTGTGACCCGCCAGAGGCGAGTCAGATTTTAACGACAGATGCCTCGGACATTGCTTGGGGAGCTCATCTAAATGGAAAGTGGATACAAGACAAGTGGCCTGCCAGACTACAGCATCTACATATCAACATGAAGGAGATGTTAGCAGTCCAGTTTGCATTAATGGCTTTCAAGGAGTTACTTCTTCCAGGGCAGGTGTTGATTCTAACAGACAACACAACTGTCATGTGGTACATCAACAAACAAGGGGGAACACATTCTTATCCTCTATGCAGGCAAGCAATGATTTTATGGGAGACTGCGCTCAGCTTGCAACTAACTCTTCAGGCAAGGTTTCTGCCGGAGCACAGAACTCCTTAGCAGATGTGTTAAGCAGACAAATCATGGATCCCCACGAGTGGAAACTGGATCTTCATGTATTTCAGAAATTGACAGTGTCATGGGGAACTCCAGACATAGATCTGTTCGCTTCTCCACTAAACCACCAGCTGCCAAAGTTTTGCACAAAGGGGTTTCATCACACAGCTTGGAAAGTGGATGCTCTTTCTTTCAGTTGGAAAAATCTTCATGTGTATGCCTTTCCACCTCTGCCTCTTCTTCCAAAGGTGCTCTTAAAGGTCAGACAAGACAAGCCAAGGATGATTTTAATAGCTCCAGATTGGCCTCGCAACACTGGTACCCACTACTGAGGAGTCTGGTAAGGAAGCCTCCATGGCCTTTACCTTTGATTCCACATCTGTTATCTCAGAAGGACGGTCATCTGCTCAATGTCAAGCTTCACTCACTTCATCTAACAGCCTGGCATATTCTGTGTTGAAACACAGCAGGTCTCAACTTCCTCAACAAGTTTTAAATGTGATTATGGAAGCTAGAAGACCTAGTACAAGGAAAGTGTACGCAGAAAATGGAAGAGGTTTTTATTTTGGAGTACAGCAAAGAATTTGGAGATTTCTGAGCCTAATTTGAATGTGGCTCTTCAATATCTTACTGAGTTATTGGACAAAGGTTTGTCCTTCTCTTCCATTAAGATTCATGCTGCAGCAATTTCAGCTCACTATGATTGTGACCCACCATTGTTTTCGCATCCTTTGTTCAAGCAGTTTCTTAGAGGGGCAAAGAATATAAGACCCCCACGTAGAGCTCCTACTCCTGCTTGGGATCTCAATTTTGTGTTGGAAAAACTTACTCTACAACCTTTTGAGCCTGCGGCTACTGCTGACTTGAAATTCTTGTCATGGAAGACTGCTTTTTTGTTGGCTATTACTTCTGCAAGAAGGGTGTCTGAGTTGCAGGCCCTTATGGCAGTAGAGCCCTTTTTGATTTTCCATAGGGATAGGGTATCATTACGTACTAATCCTTCCTTTATGCCTAAGGTGGTTTCTAGTGTGGCTTTAAACCAAACTATTCATTTGCCTACGTTTTATGCAGACCCCCAAAATAAAGGGGAAAAGATTTTGCACACTTTAGATGTACATAGGCAATTGCGTTATTATTTAAGCAGGACTAAGGATTTTAGGCAGTCTCAGCAGTTGTTTGTTTCTTTTGCTTTGAGTTCGCAGGGCAAGCCTGTGTCAAAACAAACTATTTCTAGGTGGATTGGGTTTTGCATTGCATTTTGTTATTCCCATCATGGCAAGGAGATTCCAGCTGGGATTAGGCCTCATTCCACTAGGGCTACTGCCACTTCAACAGCATTTCTAAGGGGGGTGGCAACTAAGGATATTTTGGAGGCAGCTACTTGGAGTTCAGTGCATACTTTCTCTAAGCATTATCACCTTCCTCTCTACTCTAAGTCTAGGGCTGGTTTTGCAACAGCTATTTTGCAAGGCATGTTGTCAGCTCCTGCTTCTTTATGATTTGCCAGCCTCCCTTACCTCTGCTTTGGGATTCTACCCAATAGTTAGGACTGCAGCAATGTGGAACGAAGAACATAGTACAGTTTTGTACCTACCATAAATGTAGATGTTCGAGGATCCACATTGCTGCAGTCCAATTTACCCTCCCTCCTTCCCCTCTGTGTTTAGGGGTGGTTGTGTAGGTGAGGTTATCTGCTGATATTTTTGTATATTTTTGTATATATTGTACATATTTCTGGTGCAGGTATATTGGGCCTTGTCTTTTTAGGGTCTTCTGACATCTGGGGCAAGAAAAGACTGAGGATATGACGTCGGTCATGCGCATTAGTACCCTGACGTACTGACGTCAGTCTAATGCGCCCTGACCGACGTCAGCCATATACTCTGGTATTCGGGCCGACTGGACAGCGGACTACCCAATAGTTAGGACTGCAGCAATGTGGATCCTCGAACATCTACATTTATGGTAGGTACAAAACTGTACTTTTTGTTATTATCAGTGCATGCATTTTGTTTCATCGTTTACTGGTAAATGTTCAAAACAAATTTAAAATGCGCTCTGCAACTATACTATATTGTACAAGGAATATAATTTAATACAATCAGAAAGGTGTATCAAAGACCACGTGTGTTTCATGTGCAAGGGGCCTATGATTTGAAAACAGCCCAAAGTTAATCTTTATCTGCCACTGGCAGAATGTATTTTCTTTGAATGTGGGTTTCAATGCTGTTTCAATGAATGTGAGTTTCAAGGGCAGAGAAGTTTTAATGCTCAGTCTATTTTCGTTGTGAGATTGCATTGCTTTGTTTAGCAGGTGTTTTAGTGTTTCTGCTGTAAAATGCAAAATAAAACCTTCAAATGAAGTCCAAATCATCGTAGAAGTAAAGCAGTATGCACATTAGTGTTTATGGTAAATGGGGTGAAATAGCCAAGTAATGGTTCATTGGAATGGCTGCAGGGGGAGGCTCCATTCAACCCTGATTTTTTGAGGGGGAAGGGCGGCAAACACAAAGACAACCCCGGCTGAACTATACCTCTCAACTGTCCAGATTTTCACAGAATGAATAGATTTTTGCTTCTTATTTATGGTTTATTCCTCATAAAATGTGTGGTTTTCTGGGAAATAATTTAGGAATTAAGTCACTAAATAGTGACAGACAATGAGTTTCAGACGTCATATCCTTCAGAAAAATGCATGCTAAAGCATACAACAATTTTTAGTATTGTTTATATGTTCCTCCATTATATTTGGCCATGTCCAGATTTCCTGCATTAACAGGTTGAGAGATATGTGCAAATAAATTCCTTTAAAGAATTAGGCATATCCAAACCTCTCAACTGTCACAGATTTTGGCTCAAAATATTGCTCTTCCCCTAGTAATCCCACTGCAAAATGGCAATTTTGGAAGAAAACGTGGAGGGTTTACAATTAAGAAATAACTGTAATAATCAGAGTTATAGATTACTTTTATTTCAGAAATGCATGTAGATTCTTTTATTTTGTCAGCTGCTCAAGCTAACCGTGCTAATACTAAAAAGTGTCCCCCCTTTGACAGGTTCCCAGCTGTATTGTGTGGCTATTTTATATTTTTGCATCACATTTTTGATAAAATTGTGGTTTTCTGGCAAATTAGTGGCAAATCATTAAAGATTGAAGTAAGAAAATAATGACAGACATTTCAGTTTCAGATTTCTTACCCTTCAGAAAATTCATACTAATGCAAGACATACTATTCTATTAGAAAGTTTATAAGAACAATATTCAAATATTGTCCTTAATTTTGGGCCTGACTGCCCAGATTTCTAGCTCTGAGGTTGAGAGGTATGACAAATGTGTCAGGGCCATTGCAGTCAGCCAGAGACATTTCAAGTTGTGACATACTTGTTGCACCCCACTCCTCCATGTAGTGACTCTGGATGTGTCCAAGCAAGGCAAGGAGCAGTTATTCAGTGTCCAAGCAGGGCAAGGAGCAGTTCTGCAGTGTAAGTGTGAAGAGCATCCCCCCATTCAAGGTAGACACAAGTACTACAGTGACTTTTCATCTGTCTGGCTTGATTTTGCAGAATGTTCTGGTTTTCTGTCATATTTTTATACTGTTGATTATGCTTCTTATTATTCAGAAAGTGCCTGTTGCTCTATGTTTAAGTAGCAATGCTTTCATGACCATCAGGTAAGCTTGTCTGAGATTGTAAGATGCAAGTAAGCTTACTGTTAAAGAATTACCAACATTGAAAGCCTTTTTGTTGTTGCCATGCAGAGAATACTTACATAACTAGATAACGTATAAGCCTTGGGTATTGAAATGCATATGACAGTATTGGTAATAAAGGACAGGATTACAGTATTTTCAGATGCTCATTACCTTTGTTGGTGCATTGCCGTCATCTTTGCAGGCTTTACCCATAAACTAAACAGAATGCCAATCTATCATGGGTGGTCCATAACCTGTGCAGTAACCCTTTAAGCAATTTATCTTGAGCTTGTTTCTTGTTTGCTGTTCATTTTTTACTTTGATCATGTTTTTCCAATGAAACAAGTAGATAGTTGTCAGTCAGCAGGTCTTTTTTGGATAAGAAACATTTTTACAAGTGGGGGGTATCATTGCCACTTTCAGCATGTTACTTGGTACTTTTTATAAAGCTGAATATAAATTATAATTAGAACTGCAGTGCAAAGAGAAGTGGTTTGAGATGAGTGCTGCTTGTTTGTCTTGTACTTGATTTTGACTGGTAATCCAGTAATGTATTTAAAAAAGTAATTTATTTTTTCATGCCTCACAACCTTTTTGTTTCCATCTAGATATTAAGTAAGCTGTCATGCAGCCAATGCACTGAAATATTTTTCTTTTCTTCTACACTTCATTTTGTCTTGATTGGACTCTCATAATGATGGTTTGATACCCAGGGCAGCGTATTTAATTAAAGTTCCAGTTTTTGTGGTTTTGAGTATAGCTCCTCCCCTTTCTAGTTGTCCACACCCCTTCCCATTGGCCCCACCCATTCAGCTGTCTCCTGCAGCCCCCCTTTGATTTGAAGTCACCAGCCGCCACTGCTTAGGACTATCTTTTCTTAGAGTCCACCCAGGCATCCAAGTAGCTGGAAACTCTGTCCCATCCTTTGAGGAATGAATGAAAATTGACAACATCCAATAAAGTAGTTATGTACTTAACCATAACATTCCATCTGTGTTGTCCATTTTCATTCTTCCTCAACTTCCCCCCACCTTCCCCCTCCATTTCTTAAAAATGACTTCTGGAGGAATGAGACTCTTAGGAGCATCATATGTCCCTTTTGTTGAACTCTAGTTATGACATTTCTTTTATAGTTTCTCTCAATCTGTAAGTAAGATCTGAGGGACTTTAGGCATAGTGCATTAGGGGTAGGAAAGGAGCTTGAGAGTTTGTGGGAGGCCACGAGCTAATGTAATGGCCGAGTTGGATCTGAGTGTCAGATCCAAACCCATCTGTTGAATGAAAATGGACAACACAGATGGAATTTTATGGTAAGTACTTAATTTCTTTTCTTCTTTTCTGTTAAAACTAAGCTATCAAAAATCTTGAGCAGTGCTACAACAAAATAGCAGAATTCACTGCCAGCCATCACTATAGAACCTACCACTGATTCACACTAAAACAGCTAAATTGTCTAGAACTGTCACATAATGTAACACACTCATAATTACTGTTAACATAAAAACTGTAATACAGAAAAATATCCATCTGTCAATACCATGATTTAGCTCTGTTCCCCTAATAGAACCTTGCGATCTATAGACAAATCACTCAGCAGAACTAAATTTAAAATCACCCCATGTGATTCATTGCACTCTGTGTTTTAGAAGAATGGAGCACTAGCCCAACTCCTTTGAGACTACTCAGCTTCTTAAAATCCTTTAAATCCCAACTGAGACAGCACCTCATATTATCATAGCTTATCTGCCTATCCCCAGGAGGCAGTTGGGATCTCATGCATATTATCTCATAGCTTACATCTCCTAGGAATTTATTCCAGTTTGCTCTACCTTCCTATTTATATCTCCTACCATCTTGAATTCTCACTTTGCAGGTGTATTTCTCATACCTTCCTTAACTTTTTCAGGGCCATGAATAACATTATGGACTGTATCAGTCAAATTCTAGAGACTACTTCAACTTTGATGTGCAAACTGTATCACTGCAATACCCCAAATTATATAAAAATGGCATTGCTTGTAACTAGCACTGCTACTTACTCAAAATGTGTTGATGTATTCTGTTATTTCAGTGTATATATTCAAACTATTTTAAAAATTGCACTTTGTCTTAAAGCCTTATACTTTGTTTATTGCATATATTTGTTCAAGCTTTTCTCCCTGGCCATCATTGAAAATAGGTTTTTGCCCAGTAAGACTTTCTTAGTAAACAAATGCCAATAAATAGAACTTCATTTTCTTATGAAATGGAGTTCAAGGTGTCAAATAATCACACACACACACACACACACACACACACACACATATATATATATATATATATATATATATATATATATATATATATATATATATATATTAAAGGATACTGTTCAGATAAGCTGTTCAAAACATAAAAGTTTACATCTTCACTTCAAATTTTGTGGAGGGTACTACATTACAAATAGGGCTACAAAGCTGTAAGTGCAAATATCATCTTCACTTAAGAGCTATCCCATTTTGTCTTGCCTTCCAGAACTGATCCAGACAGTTGCATACAGACCACAAGAGAAAACTAAGTACTGACTCATTCCTGAGTTGCAGTACAAATCCATTTAAACAAGACCACAGCCCTCCCAAAGAATAAGAGTTGTATAAAATTCAAGAAAAATATGAAGCTCTCCACCCCACCCTAGTCATCCCCAGGCCACGTTTACCTGTCCACCTTTAATCTCAAAAATAACTTGGCTCTCACAATGTTGAAACAAACTCTTTCCCCTCTTTGGAGGCTTCATCCCCTCCTATGTCCTCCCCCCAAAATGTGATATTTCACCGTGCCTTAGACTGATCCTGCCAAGCACTTTTCTACATACCCCTGGCTGTCTTTATATGCCATTAGCTCAGAGTAACTCCTCTCACCTTCTGAACTTTCCAGCCTCTAGCTAAAATTTTCTTCACCTAAATTAATATGATCACACCTCCACCCACACCTTTCTCTCCCACTTGCCACCATTGTCAAGGTCAAACAACAGACATGCTCACAAATTTGTAACCATTTTCACAAACTCTCCGTGTAGAAGACCCTGCACTGAATGCCATAGATCATAGAACACATGGCACTCTTACCATAAATGCATATTGTCTGCCTCCACCATTCTACATCTACAGTTCATGCCCCCAACAACCTTCAGTTTGAGTTAGGTTTGGTATAATACCCCCTCCATCATTATGTACCAGACTTACTTTCAACTGCTTTTTCCTACAAGTCACATTCTTTAATCCACTGCCTTCTATACCTATCCATCACATATATTCCCCCTCTATACCATAGGTCTCTGTATGTCCTACCTATGTCCCATTGCTGCACAGTAACCCACTCAAGTCACTTAGGATTTATATTCCCTAAAAATCCCAGTCATGCCTTCTGTTTCTGCAGAGCTTTGTAATACCTTAGATTCTACTGTCCTATTGGCCAACCAATCATGTTTGTTAGGGTAAGCTTCTTGGAGGCATCTGCGAACTAACATTTCTACTTCACTGCTTTCCCAGAGCAAGTCTTTAAAACAGAGGTCTCTAGCTTTCCTACCTCATCAAAGTTTCTTCATACACTATGCCTAATTGTGGACCTAAAACGTAGTAGGCATTTCTTCTCGCAGTTATTGGAAGCCTATCTATCTGGTAATCCACTTAATAGTATACTTAGCTGTGCTGTCCTCTGTGCACCATAGCCAGCAGTCACTCACTCCTCTCCTGCTCCCTTGTTTCCTTAACACATAGAAGAGTCATTCATTCTCCTTCAACTGCTGTACCATATTCCCAACTCTTAGACACCTGAAAATCAGGCATTCCACAACCAGGCTCTGTAACAAATGGAGATTTATTCTACAGAACCTTCCCATTTCCCCTTCAAAACTTTCTGCAGCACACAAACCCTTCTGTCATGTAGCCTGAATCTAATGTTAATCATCTAAATTATTTAAAAACAATGATTGGGTGGGGAGCTGTATGCGCTATCTTCCCTTTTTGCCTTCATATATTTTCTTGCCATCAAAACTTCTTCCCAAGGCTCATTTTTGGAATTGGTGTCTCTGTAAAGCTATGTTAAAAGTAGGGCCTAGCCAGCACTTCCACGATGGATGCACATTGACCTAAAGGCTGATCAGAGATGTCCCAGTATGAAAACTGCAATTGTGAAAAAAATCAGTGCGATTTATTATAGAGCTGTAAGATTAACTTCTACACTGCTACTCTTTGTTCATAAGTTTACTTTATATTATGTAATCCCACTAAGAAAATGTAACTTTTTTCTGTTGGGTACTTTGTCTTTTTCATACTAATGTATTGAACTTTTCTCTCCAAGCCTCCTTTTCTTTTTTTTTCCATAATAAATTTTTATTGAAATATATTTTCCAAAAACATTACAAAAATACAATAAACATCACACACATAATACACTATAACTACTACAAACCATTTATACAATATCTACATGAAATGCTTCCTATATTTAATATATTCCTAAAATCAGTATCATGCTAATATAATATTGAAGACCTTTTCCCATATTTTCGGGTTATTAATATTTTTGTTGTTTGTTTCAGAAGTAATTTATGTGCTAGTATATGTTTTATAGCCACAAGCTTAAAATTATTCCATGATGTCTTATGTGGTTCTAGCCAATTTGTGGCTATATAGAGTTTCATCAGCAAAAAAATATTCATACAAATAATAGTTTGCGATCTGGAAAGTTCTCTTGGAGGAATGTGTAGAATCATATTCCCATGACAGTGTAGAACTTTGATAACCCATCTTTTGCAGTTGTACTTTAAGAGAGTTCCAAAGTTTATATACGCATTTACAACTCCAGAACATATGAAGAAGATCCGCTGTTTGATCTGCACAGTATGGACAAATTGGAGAATTCCTAGGGTTAAATTTATGTAATCTAAGATGTGTGTAATATGCATTGTTCCAAATCATCAATTGCGTGTACATCAGTTTTTGAAAAGAAACTGATTTCCTAGTTATATCAATTGCTTTTAATATCTGATTGTCTGTTACTGTTACTTTATTTACCCAATACTCTGAAAGCAAAATTTTGTCCTGAAATTTCAAATCCTTAATTAATTTGTATGCAGTTGCTATAAATTTAGTGTCTTGTTGGATAGCTTGCCACAATTCAGAGCACTTATCCACAAATCCGGCTGCAGGTTTAAAGTTCCTAAAGTAGCTCAAGGCAAGTTCTTTAACTTGTCTCATTATAACAATGTAACTTCTAGGTAGATTCATTTCCTGTCTAATTTGTAAAGCCGATAGTCAAGTTTATTAAAAACATCAAATAGAGTCAGATTAAGTATTAATGGAAATTTGCTGAGATCGATCAGCTGATTATTTAGTTTAAAATTAGGATTCCTGTGGAAAGGTTGAAGAACCATCATATATTGCAATAAATCTACGGACTGAAATAAAGTTTGCAAAGATGAGACACAGGTTATTATGTGGTCCATGACCCCATATTTTATCAGACTAATTTTGTCCATAAAGGGCAATGCTTTAGGATTTATTTTCCTATCCAAAATATGCTTATGATTCAAGACCACCCACGTTGGTATCCATTTTGTATTCGTTACATCATAATTAGCAATTCTTAAAATTTTATTAGCGTTTACAATCAAATAATATGCTTCAAAGTTTGGTAGCTCAAGTCCCCCTCTTGTTTTAGGGGTCATTAATTTCTCATAAGATATTCTAGTTCTTTTTGGGTTCCAGATAAATTTAGCTAGAGCTTTATGCATTTGTTTAAAAACTGTTTTTGAAATTGATAATTGGGCAGACCTAAATATGTATAATATTCGTGGTAGTATATTCATTTTCACTATTGATACTTTTGCTAATACCGGTAGTTTTAAATTCTTCCATCTGTCACAATCAGCTATTATGTGTTCCTATACTCATTTAACATTATTGTTATAAAAGTCCTTATTATCCGTAGAGAAGTTGATACCCAAATATTTAATATTTTCTTTACATGTTAACTTCCCCATCAGGGCCATTAATGAAAAAGGTTTTGGGGTTCTTAACGGGAAGATATTCGTTTTCTGTAAGTTAATTTTATAATTAGAAACTACCAAAAATTCGTTTATGAGCTTTAATATCTTTTCACTGTCCGAAATTGGGGTTGTACAATAAATAATAAGATAATCGGCGAATGCTGACATTAATATTTTATTCCTATAAATTATTGGTGCATTATGATACAAATTTTGCTTGATATATAAAAATAGAGGTTCTAGATATAGGTTAAATAATAAGGGGGACATGGGACAACCCTGACGAGTACCATTTTTAATCTGTATTCTGTTAGAATAAGTCCTATTGATGTATAGCGTAGTGTATGGATTACTATATAATATTTGTAGTATCTGAATGAATTCTTGGGGCAAGTTAAAATAGGGTAACACATCAAACAAAAAATGTATGTCTACTCTATCAAATGCTTTCTGGGCATCTATTATAAGAGCATAGATATTAAAGTTGTTTTGTTTAGCATACGTCATCATATTATGCAGTGTAAGTGTGTTATCGCTAGTTTGTCTAGTTGCCATAAATCCAGCTTGTTCCTTAGAAATTAGATATATCAAAACCTTCTTTAGTCTCTATGCTATAATTGATGTTAAAATTTTCATATCCACATTCATTAGTGCTATTGGTCTGTAATTATCTGGGTTAAGGGGATCTGAATTGGTTTTATGTATGAAAATTGTTTTTGACGCATTGAGGTGGGGGTCACTAATTTTATTTTTAGTTATATAATTAAATACATGAGACAATTCTTTTCCCAAACTATCAGCAAACTCTTTGTAAAATTCAGCTGTAATACCATCAGGCCCTGGCGACTTATGTGCTTTCATATGTTGAATTGTATATACTAGTTCTTCTATAGAAATAGGTTTAATCAGGTCACTTTGCAGGCTCTCTTCTAATTCTGGAAAGTTAATTTTTTGCAGAAAACTTTTATTCTGGTTATGTAGAGACCTATCAGTTTGCCCCTCATACACCTTAGTATAGATTTTCCCAAAAACATCAATATCCTCAGTTTTAGAATATATTGTGTCATTATACTGAATTTCTGAAATATATCCAATTGTTTTTGATTGATTTATAATCCTTGCCAGTGCTTTTGATGGTATTTGAACATTATTAGCATATTTCACTAAACACCTATGTTCTTGAAGTGTTAATTTATTATTATGAAGCAAAAAGAGATCCCTTTGAAGCTTCAACATTTCCTCCTCAGTTTGAGCGTTAAAATTCTGAATCAGCTCATTATCAAGTTGTTTTATTCTTATTTCTAGTTTTTGAATATCACTATTATGAATTTTCTTATAATATGAGGCTTTTTGTATAAGAAATCCTCTAATTTGAGCTTTAGCTGTCGCCCATTCAATGTCAGGAGTATGTTTTTGGAGCTTCAAGCTATCTGTAAATTCTTTCAAATATTTTATAATTCCGTCTGCTATCTCTTTTTTACTTAAAAGATTTGGGTTGAGTGACCAATTATAACCCCTATGCCTTGTGTCTTTTAAATCTTTAGAAAATTTTAACGAAATTTTGAGTGATCTGATAGATGGCAGTATGTATAACCACCACTGGTTCTAAATTCGTTAGTGCTTTAGATATCTAAAAGTAATCTATTCTAGCCCACATTTTGTGGCATGGTGAATAGAAGGTGTATTTATTTGCATTATTAATATCTTGTGAATAAGAAAAGGGGTCATATAATTGAAAATCTTCCTTAAAATCATTTAATGCTATCCTGGCCTGCTTATTAAATGCTCTCTGTGGACAAGACCTATCCAACTTTGGATTTTGATAGATATTCCAGTCCCCACCCACAACAAAATAATAACCATCATATTGTGTTAATATTGGATATAATGATGCTATGAAACTGTGTTGATCATTACATGGGGCATATATATTCAAAAGTAGGATAGGTTTATCAAATGCATTATCCGATAAAATCACATAACACCATCGCCCATTTGGATCCACTTTGGAGTCTAAAATCCTATCTTTGTATTGGGTTTTGATAATTATAGCCACTCCCGCACTGTTTGTCTTACCTTCTGATGTCACTAGCTCTCTAATCCAGTTCTTTTTTCTAATATCATTCGATTGTCCAAGCCTCCTTTTCAAAGAGGTTTGCTTTTGCTGGCCCACTCAAACTAACCTAGTAGAAAAATAAAAATTACTAAAGCTACCAAAGTGGGTACAGTTCTGTTGCTAGCTTGTAATTACATTGTCTGGGTGCCAGCAAAGAAGAAATTTGGAGAAAGTAGCTGAAAATCACTCAGAAAAAGAAAAGTGAAAATTGTAGCTGGGAAGAATCTTACAGCTGTTCAGTAAAAAGTCAAAAGTTTTAGCTTTGGCAGAGGAGGTAGCATCCAGTAATCTAGAGGAAAAAGATCCAATCCACTCTGGCATTTAAAATTAGTGAAGCACTGAAGGAATATATACAGTCAAATAAAAGGCTGGAATAAGTAGAATTAGCTTTGATGAGCTAATAAAACTGCAAAAATCAGATGCTGAAATGAAAAAGCTAGCAGAGCATGAGGTACTTTGAGAAGCTGTGTTACAAAAATAGATTTAGAGGTGAGATTGCAGAGAAAACCTGATATTTGCAGACACCTTAGTGGTTATGGACATCAGCTGGGTATAAATTTCCTGTGTTTCTAGAGTATAGCCATACAGTCCACTTATGCTTTGCTAATAAGGTCATATGAAGGCAAAAACATACATGTCCACAGCTGTGGGGTTTGGCTTTATTAGCATGAATGTGTCCATAAAGTCTTAAAATGGAAAAAGTCATGGACATTCAGAAGCCATGTAGCTGAAACACCTGATGTCCTTAAGGGGTCACTTGCGTATGTCTCATGGGCCTGTGTTATAGGAGGTTTAAAGTATCACACAGTGAAGACTCTACCTTGGCTAGGTTTTTTTTTTTTACACTGATTGGTTTAGCTGTGTAGCCATTTTACTCTTTGATTTAGTTGGGATATTTTGCAGGCACCTTAATGGTTATGGACATCAGCTGGGTATAAAGACCCAGCATTTCTAGAGTACAGCCAAACAGTCCACTTATGCTGTGCTGATTAGGTCATAAGAAGGTTGAAACATGCATGTCCACAGTTAGGGGGGTTTAGCTTTATTGGCCTAAATGTTTCCTTAAAGACTTAAAAAGGAAAATGTCATGAACATGCATAAGCCAAATAGGTGAAATACCTGATATCCTTAACGGGTCATTTGCATATATCCCATGGGCCTCCATTACAGGAGGTTTAAAGTATCACAGAGTGAAAACTCTAGTTTGACTAGGTTTTTTTGGGGGGTTTTGTAGTTTTTTACTGTACCAAAGAAAATGGAAGGAACAGATTTAGTTTTATGAAAGTACAAATAAGCAACTGGACTGGTATTCGGTATCATGGTTTGTTACTTGAAAGGGGCACATTGTATGCATGCTCCAAATGTAGCCATAAGAAAGCAGCCACGGCCTATCTTGGTAAAGATGCAATCATACCAGCAGAAAAAAGTGCTCTTAATAAAATTGAGTCAGAAAAGCAAAGTATTAAATACTGGTGACAACATAGTGTTTGTGGAAAATGATTATTCAGTGTGCACTAGGCAGAAGGGAAACACATTTATCCAGTAATCAGGGAATGCCAAGAGGCAGGTATGAGTTTCAAACTGCCGTGTTTAGAATATTTGTTTTTCTTGAGGGCTCAAAGACATTTTGATTGCATAACAGACTAATGAAAATAAAAGTTTAGCCAACAGAGAGTGAGCAAACAAGCAGAAGAGGACTCTACTTCTCATTCTTCTGAGAATACCGAAGTCCAGAGGAAGACTTTACCAGTGAAACCGTTTCCATTGTTCCAAAGTAAAATGTTTCAGTGACAGAAAAAGAGCACAGGGTCTGATTAGAAGGATCAGGAGCACTTTGGTTTTGAAACAAAGACTGGTGTGTGAGATTGAAATGATCAGGAAGAAGACCAGCAACCTTGTTAAATTAGTAAATGAATGAGAGACTATAAATCAATCACATTGTATATAGAAATAGGCATGTGAAATGTGGATTTGCAAGAAGGAATGGCTGCCAAACATTTGAATTTTATTGACTGTGTCAAATTACTGGTTGAACTGTAAAGCACATACTCCACTTTGTCATCAGTGTTTAAAAGGACACTGAAGAAGTAATGGTAAAACATTTTTTATTAATATTTTCGTAAAAGTTTCATGTTATAAATTTCATTATACTGTAAAGCAGTTTTGTATAGGGTGCAGAGAGAGGTATTTTAAACATGAGGTGGGGAGTCATCAGTAACTAGTAATGATAATAAAGCAAGTAAGTACTTATTCTTAGTTGTGATGTATCCAGGCCAGGCTTTGCACTGTAACGATAAGGCTAGAAAGAAGAAAGTTAAAGTTAATATAGTGTTGTAATCTTAGATTTCTGAGGTGCGGGGGTGTAAAAGTTTATTGATTACATTATATGTAAAACTAAGAATAATCTCCCCCTGTTTTTACAGGGGTGTATGTCTAGACTAATGTCCTTGGTTTAAGCTAGAGACAAGGTAGCAAATAAGTTTGAAAAATAAGACAAAATGAAAAATAAATCTGATGTCATTTTCATTCATTCAACGAATGGGTCTTGGATCTGACCTCCAATCCAACTCAGCCATTTTCTTTTAGATTCTTGGTTCCAACTCTCACTCTCCTCCCTTTATCTGTAGTGCCAATTGCCACTACATTACATCAGATCTTGTTTGCTGCTTTAATGATTCTGTTGGGATTACATTCTCTCGAGCTCTGGGTTGACTTTTATAAGTTTTTTAAATAAAAAATAATTTATCTCTTTTTCATTGTGGTATATCACATCTTTAGATAATTCTTACTCTCTTTACTCTGTTTGGTAGTTTTCTATTCCTCTTTTCTCTACCTTTTTAAAGGTATTTCTTTTTACCGTTGTAGGTATTGGCCTTTATTTACCTGACTTTCTATGGTAATCTTTGTTACCATTCTTGGTAAACATTCTATCTGCTTAAAAAAAGTTTTATTAGGTATTCGTATTTGTTTTATTGTTTGTATGGCTGAGAAGCCTACCAGGTTTAAAAAGTAAAATTCCCTGTGGGCATAGGATATCTAATTTTGATGCTCACACAGAGTGCATTTATTGTTTAGGTCCTTACCATTTAGAAGTGCCTTGTAAAATCTGTGCTGGATTTAACTCGAGGGCCGTCAGTAAGGGATGTAATAAGTTGGTCCTATAGGGTCTTTTGCCTGCTTCTTCTTCCACAGCTTCTACTTCAGGAGATGAAATCCCCTCCAAAAAAGCAGAAGTGCCCAGGGAGCATAGGAAGCACACTCTTGCATGGTCTCCAAGATGCACTTCAATGTTGAAGCCACCTCCTAAAGTGAAAAGTGTCTGATCCTACAGTCATAGTCTCTAAAATCATATTGGATCTGGAGTCAGTGTCTCCTAGGCTCAGATCTCCCTTTTTACAGGCGACTTCTAGAAGGTCATCTCATCCTCCCTCCACCTTTTCCTCAATCAGGTCTTTCCTAGGCTGATGTGGACAGGATGATGAGAAAACTCCTTAAGAACATAGATCCAGATCTCCCATCAGATCCATGAGCCTTCGGCCACCTTTACACCTGATTGTGATGACTACTGCAATCCTACCTGTAGTTGTAAAGCCATTGGTTCCAAGAGCACTGAGAGTCAAAGTTTCAGATCTGAAGATACCACCTTCTTCAAATCCAACTGTTTCCCTGACCCATTCAGCGCTGATCCCCACTGAGCAGGATGAGTCTCGGAGCAGGGATGGCGTCAATGCCAAGGTTTTTAGAGCCATCGCTTCCCCTTGGAGCTTCAGTACTGGACAGCTTGGATCGGACTCCCACCCCAGAGCAGAGATCCCAGAAGGGGTGGAGAATCAACTGAACCAAGAGCTTTGGCTCCAGTGAGGATGGTTTCTGTTTCTGCTGGTCACTCTGCCTTTGAGATAGTAGAGAGGTCTTTTTCCCATCCAAGGATTTCTTCAACTCTTACATCCTCAGATCCTATCCCCGTTCCTCCATTGGAGTTGAGCTCTAAGCCTCATCACCCTACTCCAGAGGGACAGCCAGTCCGAAAGAGCCTCCAGGTAGTTCCTGTTCAGGGACTTCCCATTTATTTGATATCTCTCCAGCACTTCCTACTGAAGAAGTCCCTCAGAAGAGATTGTGTAAGAGGAGGCACTTAATTCCCCTCAGTAATCTTTGACTGAAGACACCAACTTTGATGAGGAGGAATGATCCCCAAGGTCACAACCTTCGGAGACATCCTTGAGATCCTGCACCAAAAAGGTGGTTGGTCCTCTCAAATCCCTTGCCAAGAGGAGTTAGTGTTCCCAGAAGCCTTTGGATTTGGCCCATGTATATCTTGGGTTACTCCCCCAGCAGATGACCTTATAAACCTTGTCTTCTGTCAGGCTTGGAAGGAATATGGCACTTTAGAGCCTATCCCACATTGACCAGAAAATATCCCTGGAGCCCCTAAAGACAGGCAGTTTTGGAGAATGGAAATCCCATGGTTGTTGCAGCAGCCACCAAAAAGGAACTAGCCGTACAGAATTCCACTGCCCATCCTCATAATAGAGAGACTAGAGCAATGGACAGATATGGAAAGCATGTTTATGCTTCAGTGACCTTTCTTTGCCTTGCAGTCACTTAATTACCTGGCACACTTTACTAGGTTACAGAGTAACTTTATAAAGGAACTCTGTATGTCTACCCTGGGGTCCATGTCGGCAGAGGAAGAGAAAATGTATTCCTTTCAAGAAGCCTCCCTACAATCTATATTGAATATATCCATGAGGTTAATTTCTCATGCAGCTGAAGGTTCCAAATAGCCTGCTGGTGGAGACATGCCTAGATGACATTGTGTGATTTTGTGGAGCCCTTTAAATCCTCACTCATCAGTGGTCCCTTTGATGGAGCTTCCCTGTTTGAGCCCACAGTAAGCACGATGGAAAGACTGTGTCTGCTGTTGAAATCCATTTCTGTACTTCTCAGAGCTCTTTTTCCAGGAATCAATGCAGTGGTAAGAAAATGTGGTTCCAAAAATCTCAAGGACCTTTTCAAGACTCACCTGGGGATTTTTCTTAGAGACAGAGGGGGGAAATAATGAAAGATGCCATCTTCACAGTATTTATTTATTTTATTTATTTATTTATTTTATTTAACATTTGTTGACCGGGAATGTCTGACTAGGTTCCACAGATCCTGTTTTCAGCGGAGGCCCGGGGAGAAATGCTCCAAATGCATGTCTTTGGAATGTGGGAGGAAACCGGAGTACCCGGAGGAAACCCACGCGAACACAGGGAGAACATGCAAACTCCACACAGAAGGCACCCCAGCCGAGAATCGAACCGGAGAACCTCTTGCTGTGAGGCGACAACGTTAACCGCTGCACCACTGTGCCGCCCAAGTAGAGGGAGTCTGCAGGACCAAGGGTCCCAAGACTTTTTCTCGGATAGGCCCTTTCAGTGTCCTGAAAGGTTGTCTTAACTTTTCTTCTCTGGAGGCAGTTGAGGATGCTTATCCTTGCACCTAAAGGCCTGGACAGCCATCACAAAAGATTCTTGGGTGCAAAAGATCATATGCAGAGGATATGTCATTTTCTTTTTACAAAATCATTCACAAGAGATGTCTCCCTGATGTCAAACCTAATCAGAGGGAGTTGGCAGCTCTAGACATTCAAAAGCTGCTAGAAAAAAAAAGTCATCAAAGAGGTTCCACTAGACTAATCAGGATTCAGAATTTACTCAAGGTTCTATTTAGTGCCGTAGAAAACAGGGGACCTGAGACCTATTCTTGATCTCGGTCATCTAAATTTGTGAAAAACTCCAAGTTCCAGATGGTCATGGCTAAATACATTCTGCCTCTTCTACAGAAGGATGACTGGATGTGTGCTACAGATTTTTCAATATGTATACTATGACATCAAAATAAACAGGCACTCTCAAAGATGTCTGTGCTTTAAGCTGGGAGCCAGTCATTACAAGTTCAAGAGCCCTGCCCCTTGGGCTCACCTCAGCCCTCAGGGTGTTCACCAAATGCATGGCAGTGGTGGCAGCTTATCTCAGATGGATTCAGAGTGTTTCCTTATTTAGACTTGCTCCTTTCCGCACCAACCAAGCATCTCCTAAAGAAGGCCAGGGATTACTTACTCCAGTTGTGCCCATTCCTAGGGATCACAATCAATCTTTCCAAGGCCCATCCTCAACCAGTTCAAGTCTTGGAGTTTATAGGAGCTCACCTGAACACTGTCAGTCAGTTCATGTTTTTACCTCAAAGCAGAGTTCAAACCCTTATATTGCATATCAGACAGATTCTAGAGCATCCCTGTCCTCCAGCAAGATTGGTTCCTCAAACCTTAAGTTTAATGGCGACAGGGATCACCCTGTTACCTACAGCTAGCCTTCACATGAGAGATCTTCTGTCGACCTTGGCAGTACAGTGGTTGATGCTTTGGCACCCTTTGAAACATTCTATAAAAATTTTCCGGGCCTGCAAAGACTCTCTAATTTGGTGGATGCAGTCCAACAAGGTTTTTCATTGACATCCCTTTATCCTTCCTCCCCTAAAGTACATGTTGACCCCAGATGCCTCCCAGTTGGAGTGGGGGGTATTTATTTCCACAGACTGTTCAAGGCATGTACTTCGCAGAAGAGATCAATTTGCATGTCAATGTTTTAGAGATGAGAGTGGTCCTATTAGCATTGCAGGCCTTTCATAACTTTCTGCCTCTAAGAATGATTGCTTTCCAGACAGGTACTACAACAGGGATTTCGTACATCAACAAACAAGGGGGAACCAGATCTTACCCCCTTTACCAAGAACCACTGAGAGTCTGGCAGTGAGTGATCTCTTCCAACCAGTCTTGTAACAATGTGCATACTGGGCAAATCCAACATTTTAGCCAACAAGTTTAGCAGGAACATTCTGATGCAACATGAATGGTGTATCAATCATGCAGTGACAGAAATGATTTTTCATTAGTGGGGTCAACCGTGCTGTGACCTTTTTGCTCCTCCCTTCAACAACAAGTGCAGCAGGTTCTTTGCCCTAATTCCCCCACAGGAGGAGTCACCAAGAGATGCACTAGTCCTTGCTTGGCCATCTGGTCTCCTGTGTGCTTCTCCTACCCTCTCCTTAATACCCAAATTTCTCCAGAAAGCACATCAGTTGAAGAGCAAGGTAATCATCATTGTCCCATTCTGGTCTCAGCAAGTGTGGTTCCCATTCCTGTGGTCGCATCTCCTATGTCCACCTTGGACACTGGACTCCAGTCTAGATCTACTATCACATCCATCGGGGATGATTCATCGGGACATTCAAGGCCTCAAATTGACTGCATGATATCTCCAATTCCAATCATGGGTAGACTGTCCAGGCTTTTCTCTCTGGTTCACCAAATCTTATCATCATCCCGGAAATCTTCTACAAGAAAAATTTATAAAAATAAATGGAAGAGATTTTCCTATTGGACAGAACAGCGAATGTTGGATCCATTTACTGCTCCAATTCCTGCTGTGTTAAAATTTATTGCTTCAATCTTTCAAGTTGGTACCAGTTTCTAAACCATAAAAGTTCAGCTTGCAGACATTTTTAATTATTACATAGGACATAATACTTTCCCGCTATCCTCTTCCAAAATATATAAAGAATTCTTTAAGGGCATCCTGATGCTTAGACCTCCAGTAAAGGATCCTACTCCACCTTGGGATCCTAATGTTCTATTACAAATTTTAATTCACTTATTTTTTAGCCTTAAGCTAAGTCAGATCTAATTTTTTTTCTCTTGGAAAACATTTTTTCTTGTCATTACATCTGCGAGGTGAGCTTCTGAACTCCAAGCCTTCTGCTCAAACCCATCTTATTTGATTTTCACAAAGACAGAGTGACTTTACATACAAACCCTTCCTTTTTGCCAGAAGTTCTCTCTGAGTCAAATATAAATCAAATCAATTTGCCAGTCCTCCTTCCAAAGTTTGACAATAAAGGAGAATACATGCTCCATCTTTTAGATGTACATAGACTTCATTTTTACCTCCATATAACAAAAGACTTTAGAAAAACTGATGAATGTTTTGTTTCCTTTATCAAAGACAAGTTGGGAAAACCAGTATCCAAAGGTATCTTAGCCAACTGGATAACAGGTTTTATTTATTGTGTCTATTCTTTGAGAGGATTTTCCTTACACAAACCTCCAAAAGCTCATTCAGCTAGATCCATGACTACATCATCTGCTTTTTGGCCAGATCTTCCATTGATGATATTTGTGCTTTGGCCACTTGATCCAATTCTCATACTTTTATTGCTCATTACAAGTTGGATATCATCTCCAGGAACATGACTGAAATTGGTTCTGCAGTTCTCCAGAATATCCTTTCATGAGGATTAGCATAGCTGGGGACTCTGTTAAATTTATATACTCACCGTAACCATGCATTTGTGTTGTCCATTTTCATTCTTCCTCAACTTTCCACCCTCCTTCCACCATCCTTATCCTTTGGGAGTGACCTGGTGAGGTGCATTGGAACCACTGTTTCCAGTCTGAGCTCCTATTCTGTACCTATACTGTTTCTCATTATTATTATGGAATGCAGAAGTCCAGGAAGTCATCAAAAGAAAGTAGTGCAGGAAAAAGTGGGAGATAGCAAAGACTGACCAGACTAGGAAGAAATACTGGTTGGCTAACAAAGAAGCTTAGAAAGGAGTTGCAATATCAAAGAACAGGGCATTATAGGGACTCTGCCAGCTTCTGGAAAGTGACTCAGTAGGTGGTACAAAGAAATTATACCAGGTTGCAAAGTAAAGACAGAAAGATAAAGAAGATAGTCAGACATCCTTCATAAGGGATGCCAGCAACAACCTGCTCACCAGTCCACAGGACATCAAAGGCAGATGGAAGGAGTATTTCCAGCAGCTTCTGAATGAAGAAAACCCCATAGAAACTACTTCCTCAGAAATGGCCTACAATGAGAGAAGAAGAGGAGCCCACCCTAGAAGAAGTAAATATAGCACTAAGGAAATGAAGTTATGGAAAGCAACAGGCTCAGGTGAGGTCATAGCAGATATGATAAAGATGCTGGGTGACATAGGGGAGAAATGGCTGCTGAGGGTACCCATAGCAGTGTGGAGCAAAATGTGTATAGCAGATGACTGGAGAATAAGCATACTCCTACTGTGTACAAGAACAAAGGGGACATCCACAACTGTGGGCAGTACAAAAACATCAAAATCTTATCACATTGCATGAAGGTACTGGAGAGAGAGAGAGTGATAAATTGATATGCAGAGTAGTAGAAAGTAAAACTGGAAATGAGAAGTTTGGATTCAGATCAAGACACAGCACAACTGATCTGATGTTTGCAGTGAAACAGATAGTTGAGAAGAAGTTAGAAATGAGGAAAGAGTCCAATTGGGCATTCCTAGACTTGAAGAAAGTATATGACAAGGTCCCAAGAAAGCTGATTTGGGCAATACCTTGGTGGTTCGAAGTCCCATAAACATTGGTAAAATTAGTGCAGGCTATGTACAAGGACCCAATGACTCAGGTATGAAGTGTGTTCAGCCACACAGAGGCATTCCCAGTGGGGTGGGTGTACACCAGGGTTCAGCTCTGAGCCTACTGCTGTTCATACTGATGGATTACATTAGCAAAGAGGTTGGAGGGGGAAAATCAGCAAAGTTGCTTCTATGCAGATGATGTGACATTACAGGCAGACTCTGAGCAAGAACTTCGGCAAAGAATAGGGAAATGGAATGCAAAACTGAAGGCACATGGGATGAAACTAAGCACAGATAAAACAATGGTAATGGCAGCAAACTATGGAAATCAGAAGAAGTTAATAATTGAGATAGAAGGGGATGATAGTAGAACAGTAATTAGCTTCAAGTATCTGGGAGGGGTGGTTGAGGAGAAGGGAAGCCTGAATGAAGAGGTCAAAGCTAAAATCAGAGGGGCTGCAGCCAACTGGCATAGAGTCTTAGGTGTAGTCTTTGACAGAAGAATGCCAAAGAAGCTGAAAAGTAAGGTGTACAAGACAGTTGTGCAACAGTACTACTGTGTGGGACAGAAACCTGTGTAGTAAAGGTAAAGCAGATGAGGAAGCTAGAAGTGATGGAAATGAAGTGACTGAGAAGGGTGGTAGGATGGTGGGACAGATGAAATGAGAATATAAGAGCAGGAGCCAAAGTAGCTCCAATTGTAGAAAAGACCAAAGAGAACAGATTATGGTGGTTCTGACAAGTGCAGAAAAGCAGAAGACTATCTAGTGAAGAAGATTTGGAACAGACAGGAAGAAGGTAAGAGGAAACGAGGATGTCCAGCAAAGAGGTGGATGAACTGTGTGAAAGAAAATCTGCAATATTTAGGCATGAGTGTCGAAGAAGGTTGGAGTATGGCATTGACTCGAGCGAGAGATGGTGACAGTTAACACAGCACCCCGACCCCATGTAGAAATATGGGAAAAAGAGGGCTGATGATTATGCCCTAATGAATACTTAGCAGCAAACTCAATCTGAGTTAATGTAGTAGTAAGGGGCATCATGGGCAAAGTGAGAAGCTTGAGAGTTGGATCCAAGAATCTAAAATAAATCTGCTGAGTCAGATCCGAGACCCATTCATTGAGGAAGAATGAAAATGGACAACACAGATGCATAGTTATGGTGAGTGCATAACTAATTTTTCTTGCATTTTGCAATATCAGTAGCTAATTTTACAAGAACTCTACAGGTGCAAGCAGTTAACCATGAGAAGACTGAATAGTGTGTTTTGAGTGAAATTTACAAATCTTTTAAGCCTATTTTTCTCTCATTACTAACTGCTTTTATTTGGGGACAAGCTGCAAGCAATTAATTAAGAGACTTTTGAGTAATCTGTACTGAAAGAAATGAATGAGGTACAGTTTAATTTTTAAAGGTACTACACTGGCAAGCAGTTGAGAGAAATATGGAGTTTGAAACTGTAGAAAGTGAATAAGTTATATAAATAACTCATTAATTCTTTCATTAACTAGACAAGTGTTTTGGTCCAAACACTCTTTTTTCCGGCATGACTTGGGCCATATGACAGTAGAAAAAAATAGAATTATAAAATTACATTGCTTCCCCCAGCAGCTATAATACTTTAATGCATTTAAAATAATGGTGAACAATTTAGTTTTTATATGTAAAGGTAGACAGTGCACTTTTTTATAGTGCTAAAATGTGTTTACTGAAAGCATGCGGGCTGCTGTTCACATATAGGAGATAAGACAGCAATTAGGGTAGGTGGGAACATAGGCTGTAACGTGCTTTAGTAGGAGTAACCTTAATTTTAGAATAGGTAATGTCTGTGGGTGGGCCATTGATTTGGGGCAAAAGCATCTACCTGGAGGAGTAAACTTTGAATCTGATGTCATTTTTCATTTTACCCTCACATATGGGTTCGGATCTGATTCCTTAGATCTGACTCAGACATTGCAATAGCTCATGGCAACCATAAATCTCTCGAGCACCCCACCCTACCCAAAATGCATCTCTCCCAATCTCATCAGATTTCATTTGCCACGTGAAGACTTGGCCCTTCCACTAGCTCTCAAGCAGTAAGTAAAAAACTTTCCAGTCCTTATCAAATTTTTCTGTCAAACTAAATATTTGTATAACTAAACATCGTATTTTTCCCTTTAATTTTGAAATTCTCTCTTCTGATTAGTACTGAGGTACTTCTAAACTACCATTGTTAGTAGCCCCTTCTCCCTACCCTTTTTTCTGTGACTTCTCTCTCCTGTACTGCAGTATGTCTTAACTACTATTGTTAGTAGTTTTTTTCCTTTTTCCAGTTTATCTATGTAAGTCCAAAAAAAAAAAAAGGTTTCTCTTTCTTCCTTTGTAGTTAGTTGGAATATAGCAGAGAAATCAGGTAAGCTGGCTGGTTTAATACATGCTCCAAGTGCAGTCACAAAATACCATTGAGTGATTCACACACTTTAGGTGTATATTATCTGGGCCCTCCATTTACAGCAGGAATGTGACATTTGCAAGGTGTTCAACCACCAGACCCTTGTTGAATGCCGAAACAAATTAATCCTTTTGGGTATGTTGCCTTCTTCTTTTGAGGAGGCCATTTCTGGCTCTGATAAAGATCTCAAAAGAATTATTCTTCTAAGTCTGAGCAGTCTAGCCCAACTTCCTCCCTGTCCTCCAGAACTTCAGACAAGGGAAGAAAAAGGCCTTCTTCTGCTCTGAAATTGCCACCGGAGTCTTCACCTAAAGTGGCTAAACTGTCAGATCCTAAGACCTTTTCTGATTCAACAACTTCCAGGACTCCCTCATCTGATATGACTGCTTTAGATCCCAGCCTCTCTGCTCCAAAGGATAGGTCAGATCCATTGTTGTTGGATCCTATGCAGAGCCCTTTCAAACTATCCAATCTTTACCTAGGACTCGGTACTGTCCTTCCATTAACCCAGTAGCATACAGAGTACTTTCTCCTTTCCTGGAGAGACTGAAGTCGGCATCTGCATTGTCAACTCACTCAACCAGAAGCCTCAAGGAAGATGAAGAGGAGAGGGTGATCAGGAAGATCCCCTGGGTGCAAAGCTTTGCCAAGCCCCTTCAACTCTTACCACTAAGGGTCAGGAGTTTTGAATCTCATCTTCCCCCTTCAGATTCCTCCTCCAACTTTCCTGGAAGTTTTGGAGCTTTTGGATCTAATCCATCCAGTATTGTCTACATTGGAACCGAGGATCTTTCCTTCCTCAGCTCAGACCTCTGCTCTGAATTCCTGAGCCAGTCAGAGCCGTGGGGCTCTCGAAGTCATGATGGCCTGGTTGGGTCTGAGACAGTGGGGTTGACGCTGAAGTTTTCAGAGCCATCCCTATCTCTTGGAGCCTGGACTCAGATCAGTCCAGCCCCAGCTTTGGCCTTAGGAGTACCATCCTCTGGATTTGAAGATGCCCAGATCCATAGGCATAACTTTTTGGATCAGGGATCCTTCACTTCTCAAGGGCAGTCAGCTTTCAAGGCTTTGGAGAGGGCTATGTCTGCCTCAGCAGCACAGACAGTATCTCACACTTCATATCCACTCCCTTCTGCCTTGCAAATCCCACGCCCAGTATCTCAACCCAACCTCCCACAGGGACAGCAGGTCTAGAAGCCCCAGGCTACCCAAGAGGGTTCCCCTTCCTCTTCTGATACCTCCCCAGAGGAGGTTAATTGGAAGAGGAAATGTAAGAGAAAGCACCTAGACTTAATGGAGGAGTCTACTGCCTAGGATACTGACCTTGAGGAAGGTGAGGGATCCCCGCAGTCACCTCCAGATGTTTCCTTCAGGGACATCCTAGAGTTCTTGAAAGAGAGAGGTGGCTGGAAGCCCAGCAATTCCTCATCAGAGAAGTCATGTAACTGGCACCTTTTGGATCCCAACAATCTGCCTCCTGGGTGACCCCACCTGCCAACAAGCTTATCAAGTTAATCTCTTGGCGGGAGTGGGAGGCTCCAGATTCCATTGAACCTACTCACTGAGAGCAAATAAAATAGCACCATTAGATAAGAAATTTTGCTGAAAAGGTGTTCCAGTAGATGGTCATGGTGGCGGCCATGAAAAAAGAACTTGCAGAAGAAAGTTCTACAATTCATCCTCCTAATAAGGATTCCAGGATGAGGTATAGATGCAGGAAGCATATTTTCTCTTCAGTGACCTTTGCCTTGAGGTCTCTGAATTATCTTTCCCATTTTACCAGATTGCAGAGGGATCTGATCAAGGAGCTGTCAGATACACTCTCAATAGCTGTCCCTGAAGATCTACAGTATTTTGTTAACTCTCAGCTAGCCACCCTGCATGCTATCGCAAACTCCTCCGTGAGGCTCATTTCACATGCAGCTGAAAGGGTGAGAAGAGCTGTGGGTTCAAGTATCTCTATGAGGAGACAAGGCTGGATGCACTTGTGCGACTTTGATGAGCCCTTTAAATCTTCCTTTATCAATGCTGTGTTTGACAGCACTTCTCTATTAGGCCCAAAAGTCAGAGATATGCTGTTCAGGTGTCCAGGTACAAGAAAGATGGGAAAACCCTTTCTGCCATGGGTGTTTGGTTTTCCACTCCCCACAGGCCATATTCAAATAATTAGAGGAGCAGTTGAAAGATGTGGTTCAGAAAATCACAAGGGTCTTTTCCTCAAGCACGTGGTGAAAGTTCCCCCAGGGGCAGGGGGAAAACAGTGATGGAAGGTGCTGTCCCCAAGGACTCAGCATCATCAAGGGTCCAGAGATATGTTCTTTGGGAAACCCTTCCAGTGCTCCTGAATGTAGGCCTGATTACACTTCTCTGGAGATGATCAGGGGTCATCTATCCCTGCACCTGAGAGCCTGGCTGAACATAACAAACAATGATTGCAGAGGATACTATATGCCCTTTTCCCATCCACCACCTCAAAGCAAAAAAACTCCCCAATGTTCCACCCAGTCAAAAGGAGCAAGCAGCTATTCAGATACAAAAGCTGCTAGCAAAAGAGTCATCCAAGAAGTCCCGTTAGACCAGAGAGGATCCAGTACTTACTCAAAGTTCTTTTTGGTACCAAAAAAGACAGGGGAATGGAGACCAATTTTTGATCTGAGCAGATTGAACAGATCAGTTCAGCAGAGCAGGTTCTGGTTGATCATGGTTCAGTCCATTCTTCATTCTTGGAAAAGGATGATTGGATGTGCTCGACAGACCTTCAGGATGTGTACCACCATATGGACAGGCGATCCAGAAGTCATTTATCCTTCCAGCTGAGAGCCAGTCACCATCAGTTCAGAGTACTGACATTTGGTCTCACTAGAGCCCCCAGAGTGTTCACCAAGTGCATGGCAGTAGTAGCAGCTCACTTGAGACAGCAAGGATTCCGGGTGTTTCCATACTTAGATGACTGGCTCATAACCGCCCCGACCAGGCATCTACTTCTAGAAGCAAAAGACATGATTCTTCAAACTTGTTCCCTGTTAGGTATTACAGTAAATTATGAAAAGACACACTTAGACCCCTCTCAAAAATTGGACTTCATAGGAGCAAGCAAAAATGCAATTGAGATGGTAGCACATCTTCCATCATCAACAGTGGTGACCATAATAGATCAAGTCAGAAAGTTGCTACACAATTCAAGACTATCTGCTTGAACAGTACTTCATGCCTTAGGTTCTATGGCAGCATCAGTAATAATAGTTTCACTAGCAAGATTCCACATGAGAGTCTTACAGTGGCTTCTCACAGTACAATGGTCTGTCTCTCACCAACCCATGTCAGCCACGATAACAATTACTAACACTTGCAAGAAGGATCTTTCATGATGGATTCAAGCAGATCAACCTATACAAGGTTGCCCATTTGTTCCCCCTCTTCCCAAAGCCACAGTGACCATGGACACTTCCCAGGTGGGGGGGGGTATTATCTGGGGAAAACAGTCCAAGGCACATGGTCTACAAAAGAAGCCAAGTCGCACATAAATATCCTAGAGATGAGAGTGGTGCTACTAGCGTTGCAAGCCTTTCAGAATACTCTCCCTCTGGGGACAGTTGCAGTTCATTTGGACAACGTCAGTAGTCTGGTACATCAACAAGCAAGGGGGAACCAGATCATACCCCTTATGTTGAGAGGTGCTGAGAGTGTGGCAGTGGGTGATCTCGTCCAACCGCTTTTTGGTAGCACATTCCGGGAAAGTCCAAAGTGATAGCTGACAAGTTGAGCAGATCCATTACAATGCTTCACGAGTGGTCCCTCAATCAGAAAGTGGCAGAAAGTATATTACACAAGTGGGGCTAGCCTTGCTGCAACCTTTTTGTATCCCCTTTAAACTAAAAATGCAGCAGCTACTTTGCCCTGATCCCCCCAAGAGGGGAGTCCCCGAGTGATTCTCTCACTCATGATTGGCCTCCCAGTCTCCTACATGCCTTTCCACTGACTTCTTTGATCCCCAAATTTCTTCAGAACGTGAACAGGTTGAAGAGAAAAGCAAACCTCCTTGCCCCCATATTGGCCTCATCAAATCTGGTTTCCCTTTCTTTGGCCTCACCTATGTAAAAGACCATGGATTCTGGATCCAATTCCAAATTTCCTGTCACACCCAATAATAATTCTTTATCTGAACATTCAAAATCTCAAGCTGACAGCTTGGTATCTCCAGTTCTGTGGATAGCCAGACAACCTATGCTCTCTTCCTCAGTTCGTCATATTCTATGATCCTCCCATAAACCCAACAAGATAAAAAACAAAAGACTGTACAGAAACACAGAAAGCAATAAAACAAAACTGTAAAAAACAAAAAGACTTTAATGTGAGGGCTTTCACACACTAAGGTGCTTCATCAGACAACAGTATCCAACAAAAATAATCTTTAAATACATCAATGAATTCAAATTAACCAATCAGAAACCTAACCTAATTAAAACTATGTACCATGTTTAAAGTGCATAATACATAAAATAAATATATACATAACCCATTAAAAACATCAAAGTCCCATCTTAGAGACATAAAACAAAAAGCAGCATAAATTCATTTCTTAACCAGTCTACATGCTTTCAAAGCTGGTTTGATAGAAACAGTATCATTGAGACCAGAACACAAATGTGCTCCTAATCTCAGGATCCATTTCATCTCAGCTGTATCAGTGTAGGCATAGATGTCTCCTAACCTAATATTATCATGTATGACTTGCATAACCTGAAATGTAAACAAATGCTTTCCGTGTTTCTGTACAGTCTTTTGTTTATCTTGTTGGGTATTTTGTGACTGTGCAGTTTATCATTGAGTTTTCCTGTTGTTGGACTATCCTCCCATAAACCGTCTACACGAAAGTTGTACAACAGTAAGTGGAGAAGATTCATACGTTGGTCTCAACAAAATGAGGCAGACCCTTTTTCAACTCCTAATCTATGCTATACTTGAGTTTTTAGCACAGCTTTTTTAATGAGGGAGCACCTTATTTTACAATAAAAGTGCAGCTAGCTGCAATTTGTAATTTTCACATTGGATTTGAAGGTTCCTCTTTTGCTTCACATAAGATATGCAAAGCATTCTTGAGAATAACTCTCTTACTCATGCTCCCTTTTAAAGATCCTTCATCACCATAATTTGGTATTACAGAAAATTATATAGCCTTCTTTTGAACCAGCGCTACCTGTCAACTTAAATTTTTCTCTTGAAAAAAACATTTTTGTGTTAGCCATCATGTCTGCCAGAAGAATTTCTGAGATTCAGGCCTTATCATACTAACTGCCATACTTGGGCTTCCACAAAGACAGGGTCATATTATGTACTAATCCTTCATTCTTACCAAAGATAGTTTCAGAGAATACTATCAACCAATCCATTAATCTATCAGTTTTATTTCCAAACTTTTATTAAAGCTGAATACTTGTTGCATTTGTTAGATGTTCATAGACAACTACATTTTTAGCTTCATAGAACAAAGGACATAAGGAAACAAAGTAAGTTGTCAACTTTTCAGAAAATAGATTGGGACTTCCAGTGACCAAGGTGACTCTGGCTAAATGGATTACAGACTGCATATCTTTTATTTACAAGAGACAAGGTTTAGAGCTCTCAAAAACTGTCTGAGCTCATTACAGTAGAGCCATGGCCACCTCTTCAGTTTCTCAGGCTGGAGCATCCATGGATGAGATTTGCACAGTGCGACCTGGGCTACCCCTCATGCTTTCATTACCCATTACAAGCTGGATTTGATCTCTAGGGGTAGGGCTTCCTTTGGTTCAATGGTTCTGAGGAATATCCTTCCATAGGCCACCAGGGAAAAGGTAGTTGGGGACTCTGTCCCATATATGAGGATAAAATGAAAATTGACAACATCAGATAAAATAGTTATATACGCACCATAATGTTCCATATGTGTTGTCCATTTTCATTTTTTCTTCAGCAACCCACCCACCATCCCCCTGTCCTTCTCTTGTTTTTTTGGATGAGCAAGTTGACCAAAAGTTTGATTATTTACCTGAATTTGATAATTGGCTTTTACAAAAGCCAGGAATGGTTTTACCCTTAGCTGAGGTGTTTCTCTGTTCTGTTATTTTTCTATTCTTATCAGAAAACAAGATGTTACTGTGGTGGTGGTGCTGCGGTAGCATTGTCGCCTCACAATAAGACGTTGTCCTGTTCTATTCTCAGCTAGAGCGTCTTCTGTGTGGAGACATGCATGAATGGGCGTACCTTCGTTGAAGGTTGTGCTTCAGAGCTGGCAACTCAGCACGTAAAAATCTACTGCCAATCATTAGCGGACTGGAGTTCCACTGTGGCGACCCCTAACCAGGAAAAGCTGAAAGACACAACATCAGCAAACAAGATGTGGGGAGTTTAGGAGAGAGGCATTATGGGCAGGCTAGGGTGCTTGAGAGCTTTTTGGTTGCCATAAGCTATTGCAGCAGCCAACTCAGATCTGATGGATCAGATCTGAACCCATATGTTAGGAAAAAATTAAAACGGACAACACAGATGGAACGCTATGGTGAGTACATAACTATTTTTTCTTGTATTTGTTGTAAGCTGGAGGATAGAGGGGTTCTTTAAATATATCTACTTTTCTTGTTTGTTTTCATAGAAGCAAAAACGTCATTAAAATGTGACATAGATTTATTTATATGTAGATGAGAAGAAGTAACTTTTATAAGATATGTCTGCCAAACAGTGTGTGTGCATGTAAGCTAAAAGTTGGAAATTAACATTCAAAACAACTACCATGTATAATAAGTGGAAGTAATAGCTTTCTATCTTAATGACAAGACTGTCTATTTTGCCTCACAGGTGCAGACAAAAAGCAAAGAGCATTATATTAAATGTAGGTTAGAAATAGTGCTTTAGGAGACACATTTGGATATAAATGAGCATGTGGATTTGACAAAGAGAGGAATTATATTGAACAGTCAACAGATTATCAGGGACAAACAAAAAGGGGAGTAATAATACTAATTGTTGCATGGGCTCCAGTAGTGATAGAAAAGGGAAAACGACAAAATTACAAATTCATGGTAGGAATGAGTTATTGGCAAGGGAAGGGGATTATGCTGGCATGCATTTATATTCTAGCTTAAGCTGTTGTTATGAAGCATCAGAAAATTTTGGGAGAAATCCCCTTTCATAAAACTTGATTTGCAAATTGCAGTACTGAGGATGTATCAGGGGGACCTAGAAGGGAAAATAAAGCAAAAAGGATAGCTTTCTGAAGACATATGAGAATATTTGGTATAGAAGATTCAGATTCAGTAGCAGGAGCTCCATCAGAATGTATATATTATTCCACATGGTACAATGACTGGACTAGACTGGATAGAAACGCGTGCATTTACATGAAATATTTGACACACATCTAATAAGTGTTTCTGATCACGCTGCAATAAAATCAAAAATAATGCAGAGTAATGAGGTAAAAATTAGGCACTGGTGCTTTCCTAGTTACCTGTCAAAAAGAGTGGAGTTTAAGGAATGGTAATGGAAATGATCTGAGAAATGTTACGGAAAAACATTTCTTCATAAAGGATAGCTAGCGAGTATGGAAAATGAAAATGGAGTTTAAAAATAGAAATAAAAGAGAAAAAGATATGCAGCAGTGTCAGACAGTAAAAGAGGAAAGCAGAAACAAACTGAGAAGGTGTCTAGTTTTGTGGTAACAGATAAGTTAGCAACTAAAACTTATGCAGTAGTAACAGCAGGCAAAAATGGAGAGCAGCAACAAACTGTAAGTAAATCTGTTTTTAAAAAAGATGAGAAGAATAACTGAGCATAACAAAAAAATAACTGTTATAGACAGATATGTATGGGACAATTTGGTAACCATTCATGGTTTTAAAGCTCAATAAATCCGGTCTTTTATAGGTATTGGGACAGAGACATTTTGTGACTTAACATTTGAAACTGATGGACTGTTGATACATTTCTAGAACTGAGTAACAAAAAAGGACATTTATCTGTTGAACAATTACTTGTTTTATGGTAGTAACTTAAATATTAAAAAAGTTACTTGGCAGTTACTGGAAGAAGACAATGTTAAAAATGCATGCAGGGTCTGTGTGAAACTATTGATAACACTGTGAAAGTTAGAGAAGAGAGAAACATATGGAGTGGCAGAATGGAGATTGTAAGTTTTTTTGAAATGTGAAAAAATGTGGTGAAACACTTGCCAAGTGTTATTTTTATTGCTGGTCTTAGAGAGACAGTAAGATATGCTGGCCAGCCTAAATCATGTTTGTTTTAATGGGAACTTCTCTTGTTATTAATATGTGTGACAAGGTACAATGTAACCAATGTGGGGAGAAACAAAATGTAGCAAGGTGTGTGTCTGAATGCAGGTTGTGTAAAAAAGGGACACTTTTGGATGGATTGTCTAGGGTATGCCATAAATAATGAAAAATAAGGAAAAGGGAAGAAAACATACATAAGGAAAGACAATAAGAGGCTGGGGAGAGGGTTAAATAGGTGAAGAAGAAGCTGTAGAAGAAGAAAAAAAATATGGAGGGGAAAATGAGGGAGAGTGCATGCAGGAAGAGAGGTCAGGATAAGGGATTGATACTAATATATTTTTAAGTTTTAGCTTGTGAAAAAATCTGATTGTAAGGATCAGTGATTATTTGGACATAAACCTAGGAAAATATTAATTTGAGGAAACAGTAAAAATAAGAAAACAAAAAGTTAAACATATTTCTCTGAACTTAAGAAGGAAAAGTAACACCTTTAGAGTACTGTTAAAAGGATATGGATACTGAAATGGTGTACTTAATGTGATGTGGATATTATTCTGTTAGAGGTTGTAAGATTCCTGACAAGTGTAAGATTTGATAATAGAATACTGTACCATAGTTAGCTGGAAACACTGTATGCAGTGAGACTGAGAAACGAAAGTCTTAATTACCCAAGCTCGTACTGAATAGGTGTCAGTCTCTCCCTTATGGACCAGTCTTGTACACTTTTAAGAATGAATTCTCCAAACACTGTAGTTCATTTAATAAGATGTTCACAATATCTGAATACTGTCTTCATTAACAGTACTGATAAACAATTCAAGTTGCTGCATGTCATATTCTGATTGTCCTGAACAATGCTGACTTGTTTTCTGTACTCTGGCTCGAGTGTTTGACATCTTCTCTGAAGTAACAGGTCAAATGCACTTATTAACTTTAACATTAAAGCATTATATGCATGTATAACTAGGTAGGAAAATAGAGAATCTGTTTCATCAAATATTAGAATGTGTGATGGTTAACATAAAAAAAATGTATAATTACTGGAAACTTTAATTCTGATTTAAGGGGAAAATGTAAAAAGAAAAGGGAAGATGTAAAAATGCAGTAAATTAACTGTGTGGAGCAAAAGTCAGTGGACTTATAGAAGCAGGGAACTTGGATTTGAAATTGATTATTTTATATTAATGGAAGTTTTTGGGGTAGCAGATGATACAGTTGTGATGGAATTTTTAGACTATTTATCAGTATAGATGGAGATGATGAAAGAGAGTATATTAAAACAGAAAAGTGAATAAATGAGAGATTATGGGATGAAACTGGAAAGTGTGAAGTACTGCAGTTATAGAAGGATCATATAACCTTGAAGGATATCTTTAAAACTGGTCTGAATGGTGTCTTCTTCTTCTTTTGGGTGCTCCCGTTAGGGGTCGCCACAGCGGATCATCTGTTTCCATTTCTTCCTGTCCTCTGAATCTTGCTCTGTCATACCAACCACCTGTATGTCCTCTCTCACCACATCCATGAACCTTATCTTAGGCCTTCCTCTTTTCCTGTTACCTGGCAGCTTCATCCTTAGCATCTTTTTCCCAATATACTCTGCATCCCTCCTTAGCACATGTCCAAACCAACATAATCTTGCCTCTCTGGCTTTGTCTCCAAACCTTCCAACCTGGACTGACCCTCTAATATACATATTCCTAATCCTATCCACCATCATCACACCCAGTGCAAATATTAACATCTTTAACTCTGCCACGTCCAGCTCTGACTCCTGCCTTTTTGTCAATGTCACTGTCTCCAATCCATACAACATAGCTGGTCTCACTACCCTCTTGTAGACCTTCCTTTTCACTCTTACTGGTACTCGTCTGTCACAAATCACTCCTGACACTCTTCTCCACCCACTCCTTCCTGCCTGTACTCTCTTCTTCACCTTTCTTCCACACTCACCATTACTCTGAACTGTTGATCCCAAATATTTAAACTCATCCACCTTCACCACCTCTATTCCCTGCATCCTCACCATTCCTCCATCCTCCCTCTCATTCACACACATATTCTGTCTTAGTCCTGCTGACCTTCATTCCTCTTCTGTCTAGAGCATATCTCCACCTACCCAGGGTCTCCTCCACCTGTTCCCTACCCTCACTACAGATCACAATGTCATCTGCAAACATCATAATCCACAGAGACTCCTGTCTGATCTCATCTGTCAACCTGTCCATCACCATTGCAAATAAGAAAGGGCTCAGAGCTGATCCTTGATGTAATCCCACCTCCACCTGTCTGAATGGTGTATGTAATTTAAAAAGACGTATAAAAAGTGTTTTTTTTTTTTTGTCTTCAATGGCAGATCGATGTAAGAAAGCAAGAGAAAGTGAACTGCAGGAAAATGTATAGAAATGTATTAAAGAATTTAGATAGTAATACAATAGATTGTTATCTGGAAAATGAAATATATAAACAAAATCAAGAAAAATACAGGCATTACTGTTTAGGCCGAAATATTATTTACAAGAGAGAAGGGAGGAGTTATCTGCATATCTGGGTAAAATAGTAAAGGAGAATATTAGTATAATGAGGGAAATGAAAACTGTTAATGGAGTGGTAGCAAGAACACAACAGCAAATTATGAGCATTGTAGTACAGCATGTGGAAAATATGTATATGAATAATAAGAAGGAAATAAGAGAGAATGAAAAGATACAAAAATACAGAATGAGTTAAAGAAAAAGAAATTACTATTACTGAACTGAATGAAGTGTTAAGGAAAATAAGTGTTGACTCAGTTTCAGGTCCAGATGGTATAGGGAATGGCATGTACAAGAAATTAGTGGATTTACAAAGAGAGTATTGTGCAAATATACTGAATGAATGACTGAAGGAAGGATTTGTTTATGAAGAGCTATTTAGTGCAGTAATAAAGTTTAAATGGAAGAAAGAGAAGAAGACTCAAATAAAAAATTGGAGACCCATGCACACAAAACACAGATTATAATTTTTGTGAGAACAATACAGAGGAGACTGGAAGGCATGATGGGGAAATGGAAGAAAGTATATACAGTATAAAAGGGAACGGGTGTCAAGAATTTCTGTTGGTCATGAGAGAAATTTGGGATGATTATATATAAGTAAGAGGGACAATGTGAAACTTAAGGTAGGTGATATTAGCAAAGTATTTGATTCAGTAAGATATGGTACTTTGTGGAATGTTATGGAGAAGTATGGAACAGGTAATAGAATTAGGAGAGTATGTATGTCAGCATATCAAAATAATAGAGTGAGAGTGTTAGAGAATGGGTGGCTGAGTAAAGAAATATGCATGAAGTGTGGTGTGAGACAAGGATGTTCCATGACTGGAATATTGTTTGCACTGGTAATGAATGTGATACTGAGTGAGTTATAAAATGAAAGATGCTAGCTAGGTGATGTAAAAGGAGGAGGTGATTTCATTAGTTTTCACATATGCAGATGAAATAGTTGGATGAGGAAAGTGTTGGCTTGTCTGAATAGATGTTTAAAGGAAATGGAAATGGACATGACCTTGACTAAAGATGAAAGTAAGGGTTTAAGTGATGTGGTAAAAATTGGGGGGGGGGTATATTTTTTTCAGTCAATGTAGTGCCTTCGCTGGGGATAAAATTTGGGAAAATGATATAGTCATGATGTAGTTGGAGGTTTTGATAAAATAAGTTAAAAATATGTCTCCTGTGGAGGATGTATAGATTAGCATTCAGGTAAAAAGTTTACCTGGTGAATGCTGTCTTGATGGGAAAGTAGCATATATTGTCAGATGTTTATATGATCCCACAAAAATACGAAAAGGAAATTGTGCAAGTGGTGTTTTCTTTCATGCAGGGTTCAAGATTAAATCCAGTAAAAAGAGGTGTGCTGTAAATGAGTGAAGGTGAAGGTGAAGGAGGACTGGGGTTACTAAATCCATTTTTCTTATTTTACTTCTTAAAACTTGTATAGAGTATTAAAGTGGGTTAAGGAAGAGAATGATTAATAAAGAGAAGGTTTAAATATAAGTACAAAAAGTTCTGGGAGATGATGAAAATAAGAAAAAGAATGTGTAAATGAAGAAATTAAAAATTATCAAGAAAATACTAACGTGGAAAATAAAAAATAGTGGTACAGAAAAAGATAGAAGAGTGTTATATAATAATGTGATGAAAGAATATTTTGTAAATCCATGGGGAAATTTATTAGAAGAAATGATTAAAGTTAAGACAAAGTGGTATACCAAGACTGGTAATAAATAACTTAACATTAAAAGGAATATGCCATATAAAAAGAAGTTTGAAAGAGTGTTATATATTTTGTGGGGCAGAAGAGACAGAGCATGTTTTTTAAAAACATAAAAGAGTGGTGAAATTTTGGGAAAAGTTTTTTTTTTTTCTCAAATAATTTTTTATTATTTTACAAATAAAAACAATGCATACATAATAGAAATACAGAACATTCCTCCATTAGAAACATGTAAATGTAAATGTAAAAAATACAATTGCGGCGTACAAAGGAAATAAGAGGAATATAAAGCTGTAGGAGGCATTGAGACCTAACTAAAAAACAAAAAATCAAATAAAGACTATTTACAGAAAAAAAAAAACATGCTACCTTGAATGCATACAAACAGTACTAAAAAGAAAACTGTAAGTGTAAAATAACAACTCCCCAGTGGGTATAATTTGTAGAGGAAGGCAATATCTAAAAAGAGAGAGAGAAAGAAAGAGAAGGAGAATGGTATAAGTAGATATAAGTAGATAAGTAAATAGATAGATAAATAATGAATATAGAAGGGAATGTCAAATAGAGTGTGGATATAAGACATTAGTCACATAAAATTACATCTAATAGGCATTTCCAAAGTTTAGTGAAATAGGCTTTCTTCCCAGGACCACTAATAATAAGTTTTTGTGCTGATATATGTTTGATTGCCATCTCTTTGAAACCCTGCCAACCCATTTTTGTGCGATCTATCCAATTATTAGTGATGTAAAGTTTGATTAGAGAACAGAGAGTAATTAGAATGTGTAGGTGTAATTTAGGCATCTTAAAAAGGGGAATATTTAATATGGCTGTTTGCCAAGAGAGTGTGTAGTAACCCATTATTTTTAGTCGCACTTTGAGAGAACACCATAATTTATAAGAATGGTTGCAGTGCCACATAATATGAAGAAGATCTGCGCTCAAGCAAGGGCAGCATGTACAAGCAGAGGAATTATTAGGATTAAATTTATTAAGTATTACAGGTGTATAGCATGAGTTGTTATTCAACATCAGTTGGGTATATAATAGTTTTTTGAAGGGGGTGAGTTATAAAGTGGTTTTAATGGCTAGAAGCTTTTGATCCTCCATGATAGAAGAACCTAAATTGTCCCAAAAAGTGGAGAAAAGACAATTATTATTGTATAGTAATGGTTTTAGTAATTTGTAAGAGGAGGAAATGGTTTTTTTGGGGTTAGAAAGTGTAGAGATAATTTCAGATAGTTTATTAATTTCCCGTGAATCAGATGGAGTGCAGACAATTTGTGAGGATATGATTTCTCGTAATTGACGGAGAATAACTGTGTATTTATTATTGGTCTTGAGAATTGTACGTAATTCTGCAATCAAAAGGGAATTATGTTTGAGAAGGTCCCAAACTGTAAAGTCTGTGATGAGGGGGAATTTGGAGAGATCAATCAAATTGTTATTGATTTTAAGATTTGGATTAAGATGCAGTGGTTGTAAAAGGGAAAGAGTATTTTCAAGGTTAATGTCCTTAATCAATTTTTGGAATAGTCTAATTTTATGCTTCAGTAAGGGGAGTAATTTGGAGTTGTATAGAGAAATATGGGAGAGAAATGGGATAGCTTTCGGGTTGATTTTATCGGAGATAACATGACGTTGTCATATCTTCAACCAGGCAGGAACATGATTGTGTGAATTAGTATTCATGTTTGCAATGGACCATAGTCTGTTTGAGCAAATAATCGAATAGTAGAGATGAAAGTTTGGAAGGCTCACCCCTCCTTTCTCTTTAGGGAAAGTGAGTTTGGAGTAAGATATCCTGACTCTCTTGGGAAACCAAAGAAATGTTGCTATGTTTTTGTTGAATTTGGAGAAAAGGTTATTTGATATCATTATATTCGTAGCGTTAAATTGATAGAGAAGTCTCGGTAAAATATTCATTTTCACAATGGCTACTTTAGAAAGAAAAGCTAATTTCAGGAGTTTCCATCTTTGTAAGTCTTGACATATAATAGCCCATGATTTTAGTAAATTGTTTTGGAGAATAGAGGCTTGGTTGTGATCAAAATTAATGCCGAGATATTTGATACTATATGAAATATGGAAGGAAGATTCAGGGAAAAAAAAGGATTTATGAGAGTCAGGATTAATTGGGAAGATATGTGATTTTTTCTTACTAATTTGGAGGCTAGAGGCGCAGGAAAAGTTATTAATTGCATTTATAATTTTGGGTAAGTCAGAGTTGGGATATTGAAAGTATAGATTCAAATCATCAGCAAAAGCCGATAATGCAACTTGTGTATTCAATATTCTGGGAATTGTGTGGTGCGTGTTTTGAACAATGTATAGAAAAAAAGGTTCAATAAATATATTAAAAAGGAAAGGAGATAGCGGACAACCTTGTCTTGTTCCATTAGTAATCAGAATCTTATCAGATGTTTTTTTTATTTATATATAAGGAGGTGTAAGAATTTGTATAAAGGATTCTGATCATATCTGAAAAAGTTTTAGGAATATTGAAATGGGACATGGTGGAGAAAAGAAAGTTCCAATTTACTCTGTCGAATGCTTTTGAAGCGTCTAGAGTCAAGGCATATATCGGATTTTTATCTCTTTTAGTAAAGTGTATTAGAGAATCCAAAGTTAAAGTGTTGTCCCAAGTATGTCTGTTGCTCATGAAGCCATCTTGATCGTGAGATATTAAGTGAGGCATTATCTGTTTGAGTCTGTTGGCCAAAATGGCAGCAAATATTTTAATATCTACGTTAATAAGCGAGATGGGTCTGTAACTGTGAGGATCCGTTTTGTCTTGATTATTTTTTAAGATTAGAATCGTTTTTGAGATATTCCAGTGCAAGTCAGTAATTCCATTTTTTATAATAAAGTTAAAAACCTTAAGAAGAATAGGGGCAATTTTTAAACTAAATGTTTTAAAAAAGTTGGTAGTAAAACCATCTGGGCCAGGAGATTTGCCTAATTTGAGATTGTTAATAACATTTTGAATCTCTTGTATATTAAATGGGGCAGATAGCAGGGACGACTGATCAGAATTAAGAAAGGGGGCAGTAATTGAGTTGAGAAAAGTTTCTATTTTGGGGTTTAAGGAATTGTGTTCATTTTTGCTATAGATATCAGAGTATAATTCAAGAAATAATTGAATTATTTCAGAGTCTGATTTGTAGAGTTTCTCCTTGTACTGAAGAATGGAAATTTTGGCTGCACCATTGTTATTTTTAAGTATTCTAGCAAGAGTTCTCGAGGGAATTTGCGCCCATTCAGAATATGTTGCAATGAGTCTTTGTTCCTGAAGAGAGTAGGTATGTGAGTGTAGGTCGAGTAATTCTTTGCGTGTTGCTTTGATCAAGTCTTCTGAATTTGAATCAGAATGTGTTCTCTGTTTTTTCTCTAGGGAAGCTAGAGTTAGGAGCAAGTCAGATTCTTTTTTCTTATTGAGTTTTTTAAAGAATGAGGCTTTACTTATCAGAAATCTTCTCAACTCTGCCTTGCACGCTGCCCATTGCATATCTGGTGCAATTTGGGAATTTTCTAGATTAGAATCTAAATCAGTAAGTGTAGTGTTAATTTTGTTTAGTATCTCCTTGCTATGTAAAAGATTGTTATTAAGAGACCAGTTAGAATAGGAAAATGCAGAGTGTGTAAAAATAATTTTAAAGGATATTCTAACATGATCTGATAGAAATCTAGGTTCACTGCTGAAGGTGTTGTTAAATTTAGAAAAGAAGTTAGAGACAAGAAAAAAATCAAGACGTGACCATGATTTGTGACAATTGGAGTAGAAGGTGTATAGGTTGTCCTTAGTTAAGATATTACTAAATGCAATAGTGTCCATAAGGTAAAAGTCCGAAATGAGTTCTTCTAAAGCTAATGAGGCTTGAAAGTTATATGATAAGGAATTGCTGGTGCGATCTAAGTTAGGATTGATAACAGCATTCCAATCTCCACCTATTATATATAGATAATTTTGGAACGAATTAAGGATGTTATAGATTTCTAATATGAAGGTGTGTTGTTGAGAGCAAGGTCCATAAAGGTTAAGAAAAAGAACTGGTTTGGTAGTGTCAGGAAGAATAGAGGTAAAATAGCACCACCTGCCATATTTGTCGGATTTGATTAGATTAATGGTGCCCTGAAATTGTTTCTTGATTATAATAGCAACCCCCTTAGAGTTTGTACTATCCCCATCAGCTATGATAGTTCTAATCCATTTCCTGGTAGAGACTTTGTCCCAACCTTCTTTTGACAAATGAGTTTCCTAAAGGAAACAGATATTGGCCTGGGATTTAAAAATAAGATGAAGTAATAGTTTTTTTTTTTTGCAGGGTTTTGTAATCCTTTAACATTCCAACTATCTATAGTCCAACTCATGGAAACAGACAGTCAACTGCGGTTAATGAAGCATTATAAAAATCAGTGATTGTTAAAGAATCTAGGTGTGGGAGAGAGTGCTGTAAAAATATTGCCATAAGATTTAATAGGGTGAGGTGTATATATATCCGCAAAAGTACTGTCTTTAGAAACAATTTAAACATAATTGAAAAGGTAGCAGGATACTTCTTCTTACTGTCCCCAGTGCCTAACCACCCAAACCCCTTGAAAAAAGAAGTATAAAAAAAAACATAATAAAACCGGAACAATATTATACATATATACAAATTACTATAATTCCAACAAAGCGTCAACTTAGGATGCCAACAAAACACACAAGAGCATCCAAGTGACTAAATATTAATGTTATAAGTAAGCTATAGGAAGTCCTAAATTATCATTAATTCAAAAAAAAAAAAAAAAGACGTGTTAAACAGCAAATAACATACATGACTTTTGTATATAAATTTTAGAATATTAAAGCAGAGGCTATGGGCCAGTAATATTTAAAAGAGCACTGAACTGTTATTTAGCTGTACACAGAGAAAAAAAAACAAACAATCCTGAGTGATTCTACATCTTTAACGTGAAGCAGTATCTGTGGATAGAACAGTTCTCTACTTGCGATAATATTATGTGGTAGTAAGAGAGCTAAAGGACTCAAAAAGAACAATATTTAAAAAGTTAATAAATGTATAATAGAACACTGCAGTTGACAACATGAGATAGAATATAGCTAAAAAGCAGACTCTAGACACATAACACGTGTAGTTCCAAAACCTACAGCAATTTATAAATAATTATATAAGTAGGCAGCTGGTTAGAGATGGTTTCGTATGCAAGCTATAACTATGCAGCATAAGACACTCTATAAACATAGTTAAATAAAATAGGAACAGATCTGTGTACATTTGGGGGCCATATCATAAAACACTCACAATAGCCCATGGAGTACATAATTTGTGAGGCAAAAGTAATAGAGTGCGAGGGTCAGAAAAGTGTATAGGTTCATAGGTTGATAGGTTCATACTAGGCTATCTGCCCGAGGGCATTTATAAGCCTAGCCCATAGTTTTGTGGCTTACATTCCTTTAGTTTGGAGAAACTATGCCCATTATTTTGCTGTGCCTCTGTCGAGCAGTGACACTGAGGTAACCCCTGGGGTGTATCTGCGTATCTAGTATCTAAAAACAGGAATTTGATAGATGAAGTATGCCCAAACCACTAGATAATCAGACGGCCACAACCACAAACAAATACATATCAAGAACATTCATAGGCATATTCTACTAATAAATCTAATACAAGTATAAAAGTTTAGATTGTAATCTATCATGGGTATAAAGAATGACAGTGATGAGGATAAGGAGGCCTAACTGTCTTTCAGTATCTATAGGCTAATAGTTGTTACAATGAAAGATGAGCCTCTCAGACACTTTCCTGTGAGCTTAGCTGTTGGATAGTGATAAAGACAGAAAGCTGCATTCCCAAATGATTTATAAAAGTCAAAATGAGAGAGCATATCTATGAAGAACTATTCACTGTGTGTGATCACATCTAGGAGTAGCCATAATGTAATAAGAGTAACGACATTTTAAATAAATAAGAAGTGTCACCTAATATGAAACTCAAGAGCATATAACAAGTCGTTGGGCTAAAGCAAAAAAGAAAAGAAGTAATTAGAAACCTGATTGGCAAAATATGTGCTTGGAAGTAAAGTTACCTGACCATAAGGAGTCTCCGGTCATCTTTCTTAAGAAAAGTTTAGTTATTACAGCTCATAGTATAAGGTATACCGCTATTTGGCAATGTGTGAGTGTTCGTGCTGGGGCTACTAACTGTAAGACGTGCTATAAGTGCAGACAGTGTTAACGAGTGTATTTTCGTGAACTCATGAAGGTTACATACTAATGGAACCCTGTAGCACACAAGAAGTCGCGAATGTGTTCCTACCTAACAGCAAAAGCCTTAACAACAAAAACGGAACTCTTTATGAGGTGTTTAATGGCAAAAGAAGTACCAAAAACATAAGGAGATAGAGGGATTTATGTTGTGTTAGCAAGCGGATTTAACACCATAACATCAGGTAGGTCAGAGAGTTCTAAATACGGCCTAAGAGCCAAATGTCTCTCGGAAGTATAACTTCAAATAATTGGAGATTTGTTAAAAGCCTTAATAAAGGCTTCTCTTGCTTCGCTTAGCGAAGTAACTGAGAATTTAATGTCATTCACGTAGAAGATCAGATTATTCGGAAAGCGCATTTGGAAACAAATGTTCCTTTTGATGAGGTCTGAGCAAAACGGGGCCAGTTTCTGTCTGTTCTCTTTAATGGCAAGGGGTAGATCTTGTGAAAAAGTAATTGTATTATTGTTCCACATAAAGGTTTTGTGTTTTTTGGCTGCAGATAAAATCTTTTGAGCGATTTGGTAGTTGAGCAGCTTTGCATATATTTGTCGGGGAACAGAGGTGTCTTGACGCTTGTAGAGTGCACGATGAGCTCTTTTGATGATGATTTCAGGATTCTCTCCATCAAGGTGTAAAAGTGATTCAAATATCTGCTTACTGATGTTAAGAAGGCCTTGATTGTCATAGTTCTCTGGGAGACCTCTTATTAGGATATTGTTTCTCCTACTTCTTGCCTCCAGATCAGTGAATTTCAGTTGCAGATCTGTTATGGCAGTAGCTTTGGCATTTATAACATCAGTAAGAGTTTGTATTTGAAGTTCATTTGACTGAGTTTTCTGTTCAAGTGTATCCACTCTTTCAACAATTTGGCTGATGGATTTACCTATAGTAGTAAGTTGTTCCGAGAAGTTTTGTATAGCTGAATGTATAGGTTGCAGGGCCTGTTTTAATTCATCCATGTGGAAGCTGGGATCTTCATTGATACTGGAATTATTTTTGTTAGATTCCATGATCTGTTTGTTTGTTTTTTGTCTTTTAGATAAATTTTCCTTTTCTGGTGAAAAAATTGCTGAAGATTTGGCTTTTGTTGTTTGTGTCTCCATTGTAATAGGTTCATTTGGAGTTTTTAACTGTCTGGCCATGTGGTCTTCTGAATGCTGCAGCTGAGAGCAGGCCTTCTGAGATTCTGTGAGTATTACACTTTGGAGAAGGATAAGTAATTTAAGTCTGTCTTACGAAATTTTAGAAGCTAGAGATGTTGGATAATCCAAGTTGATGAGAATGTAGAATCTTTCTTTGTTTGTACAGATGTCCCAAAGCTTTTTGTGATATAAAAAAGATTTAGAAAAAGTAAATGAAATGAAGAGCTCTGAGTGTAAGCTGTTCACTAGCTGACCACCATTTTGGAATCCTTAAATTTTGGGAAAAGTTCTGTGAGGAAACATTTTTTGATACTATTAATGATGTAAACAATATACATATGAATGTGATTATGTACGAATATTATAAGAACAAGAAGAAAGAATCAGTAGCATAACAAGGTTGGGGAGAAGGGAATATGTGCCCTTGGTTCAACCTGTTAGAGACCGCCATTCCTGCTTTCTTTCTATACCAGCATTTCTGAATGCTGATAGGGAAAGCAACTTTTTTCTGCTATTGCTGGTAGGGAGGGGCATGTGAGTCAGACTGCAGTGAACAGTCTATTGAAACATTTCTTTTCTTTCCTTTTTTTTTTTTGTGCTCTTCAGTCTAGGCAAGGGGGTGGGGCACTAGTTCAGGGACTGGCACAGGGCCCTGGGTGAACCAGCTACACCTCTGTAAAGAATATTTGAGAAAAGTAGATAAGAATTTATTTATGCAATATGGGTTATTTGGAATGAAAGACCGAATGAAATTTTATTTTAATGGAAAATGGATTTTGCCAGATATATTGTGAAAAGTAGTTTATGGTTGCAGAAGAGTGTCAGTCAGTTATGGAAGAATAACAATGAAGATGTTATAAGAAAAATGATAAATAGTAATAAAAATAGAAATGTGTAGATATGTGCCTATAAATATGTACAATTTGTAAGAATGTAAATAATGTGTTATGTTTTGTAAAATAAAGGGTCCCTACTCTTTCCAAAGGATACTGTGGGATATTTGGCATCAACCCTGAGCTTCCACCAACTCAAGCAGATGGGACCTTGGTTTAACATATCGTCCAAAGGATGACACACTCTCAGGAGTGCAGCACCCCCTTATGCTGCACTGTAGTGTCCGTAATCAATATACCTGATGTGGGAATAGAACCCACAGTCTTCTGTACCAGAAAACAAATGTGCTAAATGTTGCACCACTGACACTGGCAAGCAGACTAACCTTAAAGGCAAAGTAGTACTTTGTGTAGTGGTAGCTTATTCCATAGTGTAAAACTACATTGAGTGAGGAGCCTTGCCTCCAGTAGATCTTATTTGTTGGTATAGATTTAGGTCCTTAGTTCCCATGTTTGTAGTGCCACTGGTTTTGCAAAGAAATAGGAGATCAAATAGGACTGGGCCTTTCATTGCTTGAAAAGTAAGACACAGGCCACTTTGAAGCAACCTGTAGGCTACTGAGTATAAGGACTGTTGGGGTAGTTGAATAATTTAAGACCTTTAGTTTTCTTTGTTAGAAATCTTTGGGACCTGTCCAATTAATGTTCTTGGATTTGTGCATATCAAAGGGGCCACTGTATTCAATGACTGGCCTGATTAAAAAAAAAAGAGTACAGTGGTAGGATAATGTCTGGATCTTGAAGCTATACCCTTGGAAATCAGCTGGCAAGATAAAATGATTTCCAAGCTATGTTGGAAATATGATCTAATGATCTAATTACAATTTAACATTCAAAGATGGAGCCAGCAACTTTCACAACTTGGGCTCTGTTTGATAGCTCAATCCAGTAGACAATGTTGGGACTTTACATTAAACTTCTCTAATTTTTCAATAATACCAGCATGGGAGATACTGTCAAAAAGCCTTGGCCAGGTTAAGATAAGTACTGTGCACAGAATGACCACTGTCCACAGCCCCTGTAACATTTTCAAAGAAACTTACTAGGTTTAGGAGACAGGATCTGCCTTCACCAAGCTAAACTGATTGTAATCTAGATCAGTTAGGTTGCCCATGCCTACATATAAGAGTTCTGCTATGATACATTCCATGCCTTTGCATATAAGGCTGGTGAGTTGATGGATCTAGAATTACCTCTGTCTGTAGAAGGGACACTCTTGTGCAGGGGAGTCACAGTGGCTGTTCTGCAGACATCAGGAACAAACATTATAGATAGGCTGAGGTTGAACAATTTAAGCAGAGGCTCAGACAATGCATGCTTGGCACTTATGAGAATGCAGCATGGTACATTAAAACATTTGCTAATGAAAAAAACAGCTTGTAGCTTTGCTAATGCAAGAAAGAACTATTGCAAATTTCACTCAGAATACACTGGTCAGGCTTCATGCGATTAATTGTATCCATTTGTTCCTTGTCTTTCAGCTAAAAGCAGGTGCTAGTGAAAATAAAATAATAATTTTGCAAATGCAAGAAAGAATAACAATTTTCATGTTTTTTGTCATTCCTCATTTTTCAAACCTATTTGTTAAAAAAATCCCTTGTCTTTAGCTAGTCCAGGCATTCCACCTCTATTAAAACAGAGGAAATTTTCTTTTAATTACACATATAATCAGTACTCTTTTACTTCCCTAACAGCCCAAGATCTCACTATTATACTAACTTTTTAAATTGTCTTCTTTCATAGGTTCATAGGTTCATACTAGGCTATCTGCCCTAGGGCATTTATAAGCCTAGCCAGAATGTGTTTGGCTTTCGCCACCCATTTTAAATTTATTTTGCTATGCTCTTTTTTGAGGTTAGTATACTGTGCCTCTGTCTAACAGTGACACAGAAGTGATACCCGGGGTAAACCTACGATCTCCCATCCACTCATCAAGATTCCTCTTGAAGAGAGTCAATGAGAGACTCTGCCTAACCTGGACTTGGATTTTATTCCAGAGTGAAGGGAGCCTCTGGGTTATGAATCTGTCTCTCCAGCATGTCCTATTTATTTCAGTGCTGAGGTTCAAGTCTCTCGAGCGTAGCTCGATGGGATTTGGATTTTCTGAGGTGCAGCATGTCCATTAATTCCGGGTTGGACATGGCTTTATACGTCAGGCACAGATCGCCTCTGAACAGGCGGTATGCCACTGAGTAGAGCTGGAGTTTCTTTAACTGGGCAGCATATGGCATCTGTTTGAGCCCTTTGATCCTCTTGGTGAGGTACTTTTGGGGTCTTTCCAGTTGCTGCAGGTGTCTGGTAAGGTACATCCCAAAAGGGGCATTGTACTCAATTATGGGCTTGATGAGGGATGAGTAAAGAGGCACGATGACCTCCCCTGATCTAGATTTGAATCCCTTCATGATTAGGTGGGCTATATAAAATGTTTTTCTAACCACTTTGGCCACGTGGTTGTCAAATGAGAGATTGCTATCAACTTGAGTCCCCAGGTCCCTAATTACTTCTTCTGTACTTAATGGATTACCACCTATGTGGTAATTTGTGGGAACTTTGTTTTTGCCAAAGGGGATGACTATACACTTTTTGGCATTTAGCTTGAAGCCATGGCTCTGGCACCAGTTGTCTGTTTCTATGAGGCCCTTTTGGAGGATGCTTGTGTCGGCTGGAGAGTTGATTATGGCACCCAGTTTGCAGTCATCTGCGAACTTGATCAGCCACAGTCCTTCCATGTGGGCCTGTACCTCCGAGAAATATATACCGAACAAGAGAGGTCCCAGGACTGAGCCTTGTGGGACACCAATTGTAACTGGTTTGGAGTCTGACATGGCTCCAGCAATTCTAACCATGTGGGTTCTGTCCTTGAGCCAGTTTGCAATCCATCTAGTGACATAGGGGTTTATATTTAAGCTGGTGAGCTTATCTATAATGCCCGAATGGGGTATTGTATTGAAGGCTTTTGCGAGGTCCAGGTAGGCTGTGTGGACCACCTTCCCCTCGTCAGTGGTCTTGGTGACTGTTTCAAAGAAATCAACCAGGTTTAAGAGGCAGGATCTTCCTTTAACAAAGCTGAACTGGGTAGGATCCAGTGTCTGTAGGTCCCCAATATCTTTATTTATGAGGTCCATGATGATCCTTTCCATAGCTTTGCAGACCAAGCTAGTCAGGCTTATGGGGCGATAGTTTCCAGGATCCGTTGAGGCACCACCTTTATGGAGAGGGACCACTGTTGCTGTACGCCACTCTTTGGGCACATATCCTGTAGTAAGGCTGAGATTGAACAGTAGTTTTATGTTTGGGTTTAGCTCTTCTTGGAGTTCATGTAGGACACAGCCTGGGACACCGTCTGGTCCCACTGATGCTGTGTTTTTTGCTTTGGAGAGGGCGGCTCTTACCTGAGAATCTGAGATGTCAGGGGGGCAGCACTCTACTGGGATAGATATTTGCCCTTTTGGTGAGGGGGGGGAGAAGTTTGTGCTGAACCTGTCAGCTAGGATGTTGGCAATGTCTGTGGGTTCGGTGTATTTTTTGTCATTAATTCTGAGCATATCTGGGAATTACCACCCAGGTTCCTAACATAACTAAAGAAAGCCTTGTGATTATCCTTAGTGTCCTGTGCAATTTTTCTCTCGAAGCTGGCCTTAGACAATTTTATGAGTGCCCGTAGTTTTTTGCTAATACTGATCAGTGATGCCTTCCCTTTTTGGGATTTTGCTCTATCATTTAGTAGCTTCCTCCTTCTATTGTATAGTTTGTTTATGGCTGGGGTCCACCAGACAGGGCGTCTGCCTTTGGAGGATTGGGTCTTGGTTTTATTTGGGATCGCATGATCCATGCATTCCTGAAGGTGTTCATAGAATGCATTTATAAAGGATTCTGCGGTCTGGGCCATATTTTCCACAGGCCCGGGGGCTTTGAAGGATTCCACCTCAGTTTTGAGGAGTGTGAAATTTGCTTTAGAGAAGTTTTTCACTGTGGTTTTCTGGGAAGGGGGTGGGGTCGGGATGTGAATATCCAGTGAGATTAGTTTATGGTCTGATCTTACCAGTGAGGGATACACTTCTGGTCTGGAGCATAGAGTCCCCATGTTGGTGATGATCAGGTCCAGTATGTTTTCCCCTCTTGTGGGAGTGGTAACAAGTTGTTCCATAGCATTTGAGTTTACAAATTCTAGGAACCTTTGAGCTAGGGTGTTGGAGCTAGAGTAATGCTCCCAGTCTATGTTTGGGTAGTTGAAGTCACCCAATATAATGGTGTTTGGAGATACCTTCATATTTTCTGTTCTCAGGAAGGCCGAGTGGGGTTCCTGGGTTTGGGAGGGTGGTCTGTAGCAGGCTATAAACTGGAAGGCAGTTTTACCCACTGTTAGTTGCACATGGATAGTCTCTGATGCTTCGTGCTTTGCCACAACCTGGAGGTGTGGGTATCTTTAATGAATATCGATACTCCCCCTCCTTTTGTGGTTCGGTCCAAGTTTTGGGGCCGAAAAGCATGGTATGAGGTATAACCTGGTAGTGCTGGGGTGCTCTCGGGAGCCCAGAACCAGGTTTCTGTTACTGCACAGATATCGATGTTCTCCATGCTAAGGAGAGTTTCGAGTGCGTGCATCTTGAGGTTTAGACTTCTGGCGTTGAGTAGCATTACTCTTAGTTTCTTATCCCTTGTGATACCTATGGAGGTGGGTTTCTCTTTTGAGCCTTGCCTAAAAAAGGCACTATGGGGGTAGCAAGAGCCTTTGCCAATATCCAAAAGCCCAGGGGTGACAGGTGCAAGCCATCCCTAGCGAAGCATCGTGGCTTGTCGAGCATATCATCCCAAGCTGACAGGCATTGGATCCCCTTTGAATGACACCAGTACTTAAGCCAATTGTTGAAATTGATCATCTTGTCTTCATATTGTGGCATCATTCTTGGTGAGGGTAAGATGCTACTCAAGATCAGGGTCATACCGGCCTGTGCTACATGCTCAGAGAGCTCCTCTATGTCTCTTTTCATGTAGTCCAGGGAGTTACGTCTCAGGTCATTCACACCAGCATGGACAATGACTGAGTCATATTTGTACTTGCCTTGGAGTGACCTGAGTGCTTGTGTTATGTGGCAGATCCTAGTGCCCGACAGGCTGCTCACCGTGACCCTCTCCTTGTTCAGCCTGGTGAGCAGGACGTCAGTGTGCCTGACGATAGAGTCACCTATTACAAGTGTATCAGGTGTGTTGTTTAGTCTTAAGGGCTGTGACTGTTTGGCACACTGGCTTTGTGAGATATGTGTTGCACGTGTTTTGTTTTGGGGTAGCGCTTGCTTGGGTGTCTGCTTTGGAGGTCTCTGCTGCTTAGGCAGATCTTTATTTAGAGCCTCTGAGTATGTTTTGTGTGATTATGTGTTTGGTTTGCTGTCGTGGTAGGTCTATGTGAGACTGGAATTGTAGTGAGTGTGGTTTCCTTCTCCTCCTGACTGGTTATGCCAGTACTGAGTTGAGAGAGCTTAGCCTCCAGTTTGGCTATATAGTTGCATCTCTCACATGTGTTGGAATTTGTTGGGAGGAGGAGAGGGTTGTCTGTGTACATGAGGCAGTTGTAACATTGCCTCAAGATTCCCAGATTCACCAGCTAGACCGGAGAGGAGATTGACAACTGACCTTTGGACATGCTAGAATAATATTGGGAATTCCTTTATAATTGAAAACAAGGGCCAGTGGGGAGTGAGGGTGTAGTGCTTTTAATTTTTAGTGCTGACTTATATAATTGCTTTAGTGAGCAAGTGCCAGGTAACTTAAGTGCAATGTGTTACAGGTAATTTAAATGCAAAAACGACAAACAGTAACTTTCTTTCAAGTGAAATAAGGAAATAAGTACAGTAAGCAATGTAGATATCACTAGTGATCCACAGAAGCATTGAGAAGCCGCGTATTAGGTGGAATTAGCGTTCCAGGGAAATAACAAGCAAACAAACAACAAGCATATAAACAAAGCTAGATTCAGCAGGCCTGGATCTAAAGTATAAAGCCTGGATATATTACAATTAAGAAAAAGTGATTTCTTACTATAATACAGCTAGCATATAGAACAGTCACTGAAAACACTCACCCATTTAACATTTAAATACCACTGACTGCATAATATACAGAACTGATTTTTATTTTATTTTATTTTATTTATTTAATTTAACATTTGTTGACTGGGAAAGTCCGACTAGGTTCCACAGATCCTGTTTTCAGCGGAGGCCCGGGGAGAAATGCTCCAGAAACATGTCTTTAGAATGTGGGAGGAAACCGGAGTACCCGGAGGAAACCCACGCGAACGCAGGGAGAACATGCAAACTCCGCACAGAAGGCACCCCAGCCGAGAATTGAACCAGAGAACCTCTTGCTGTGAGGCGACAGCATTAACCGCTGCACCACTGCGCTGCTTTTCAATATAGCATTCAATTTACATCTTGAAGTTTTTATACAAATATCAATAATTCTGCAAATCTTTCATTCATTTCAACACCTGAGTTCTGCAGTTTTATCAGCTCAACTGAATAGTTATTTAAAGCTTCTGTTTTCCAGCTGTTTGTCATTTGACTTTACATATTCTTCCAGTGTCTCACATATTTTAAATATCTCTGAGTGCATTTGATTTATTTTTCCTTTAAATTACTGTAAGCTGTTTCTTGTACTAAAGATGAAACTAGAACTGCTTTTTAATGAAAAACTGTAAAGTTAATTCCAACCCAAGTTTTTTCTTCTACTGGTTCATTTTTGCTTACCTTCTCCAAATTTCTCCTTTGCTGGCATACAGGCAGTGTAGTTACTAACCAGTAACTGCATTTTACCCAAATTAATTTTTACTGGATATTTAAAACAATTCTCCATTTTCACACTGGAAGAGCTCCAATCAACCTGTCAGATAGTGAAAAGTCATTCTGGAAGTCATCTGCTTTCATTTCTAAGCTACTGATGTGACTTTATGATTCTTCTTGTCTGGGCCAGAGTCCTTGTGCTGGGTAGACTGGAAGGTTTGCCTTCACGCTCTCACCATAATTTGGGAAAGTGGAGGAAGAAAGGGTTTGTCTTTTAAAAAGCTGGCAGTGATAATTCACCAATTAAAATTTCTGTTAGATGATGCAGGGAGTTTGGTGCTTTCAAGAAATATGATGGTTTGCTGAAGAACACTTATGTGGTGTCTCCTATATGATGCCAACACTATTGAAGCATTCATTAGTCCATGACCTCAGAAGCATAGGCTAGACAAAGAAAGATATGTTTGCAAAATAGATAGAACTATAGAGATACTATCTGCCACATGCTCAGGGGGAAATAGCTGTTATGTAAAAATGTATATTGTACAGGCTATGAAAGTTAAGAGAGGGGGTGGAACAAGGTGGGGCTTTAGGTATATATTAGTACATATATTTGTTTCAGAAATGTTGCCTGTTTCGTTCATCCTATTTACATAGTTGCTTGAGCTCCTAAGTGTTGTCATTAGCAGTAACCACACTGTAGCATGAAGTGTTGCAGCAAACCAAATGACTAGAAAAAAAATTACCTGTTGCATATTTGCTGTTCAGTTATAGAAAACACTCATCAGAAAAAAGATGATCACTTGAATGGTAAAAATAAAAGAAAATGGTTTGATTTTTGGTATCAATATATAAATGTAGCTAAAATACTAAAAATAAAAGGATTTGATTTCTTGGCATCAAAATGTAAAGTTGTTGTGTCTTTCGGCTTTTCCCGGTTAGGGGTCGCCACAGCGGAACTCCGGTCCGCTAATGATTGGCAGTAGAGTTTTACGTGCTGGCTTGCCGGGCCTAATGCACAACCTTCAATGAAGGAACGCCCATTCATGCATGTCGCCACACAGAAGATGTTCTAACTGAGAATTGAACGGGCAGCGTCTATCTGTGAGGCGACAATTCTACCGCAGCACCACCACAATACTGAGTTCAGATTTTATAATGCATAGATATGCTATAGAAACGAATGATGGCCAACAGTACAAATTATTAGGTACTTAAATCTGTATAGAGCAGATATAATGACAGATTTAGAAAAAATATCTTCCTACTTTGATTTATTTATTAATGTAATTACAGACATTGATCTTGGCCAATGATGTGTATCTAAATGATATGATATAATTAAATAATATCAAATAAACTAAAACTTACTGGAACTACACACTCCTGTTTCATAATTCAAATGTAACTACAAGGGATAAGAAGCTGCTACTAAAATCTTCACAAAGAATAATCTCAACCTTATTTTGGAAACTATTTCTTGGAAGTTTTTATACCAAACTTTTTAACTCCTCATAGAATTCAATTAATATTTAAAAAATATATTAACGAGGTTGCTAGAGGGGCAAATCAATAAGTAAGTAAATTAGCAAAGTATATTTTATGAATGTAAAGTCTTACAAGAATTTTGGAAGAAAATTCAATCATTTTATTTGCATTATGGTCAGCTCACTTTAATTTTTCCAGTTACATTTGTTTAATATCCCAAAACCTGTGTATGTAGCTGTCAGTATCAGTCCGTCCATTTTTTATTGTCAAAAGCAAGGAAAACTATTGCAGATAAAATGGAAAAAGAACTTCTCTTCTCCTCACTATGAATAATTTTATCAATATTACTACTGTTGTGCATCAAAAATAAATTAGTGCAATCAAAACGAAAACCAACAAAACTACAATCAATTGTAAATATTATTATTAGAGAAGTATTACGACAAATTAGTGTGATCTTCAAAGTTTCAAAAGAAACTATGTTGTCATTTAGGAAATACAAGTGCAACCTAAATGAAATTTCGAGTGTCAGCTCTTTTACAGGAAAAAACAAACACAGAGTCAAGACATGATAGATATTAAAGAATAAACAATAATTATAATACAACAGTAAAGGTCTAGGTAGGTGACGCACATGCTTTTACACTATTTATATACACTGGACAACACTGACTACTAGATGATTAACACATGAAAAGAAAAGTACACTATACACAAAAGTGGGATTAGGGGATATTGCACATAAGCAAGTGATTAGAATTGCACTTGAATGAGAACATATTAATTTTAGGAGGCAATAAATAAATAGAATTACTGTATGAAGAAAAGGAGAATGATGAGAGCGTAATTTATTACAGTTTTGTTTCATCCAGATTTATGTCGGCATTAATGAGTCTTATTGCAGTTGGATAAAAACTGTTTATGAATCTGGAGGTCCTGCAGCAGATACTCCTTAACTTTCTACCTGATGCAAGTTTAGTGAATCAACCATACACTGGATGAGAAGTGTAACGTAATATTTTGTGGGACTTCTTTTTACATCTCATTTCAAAGAGCTCCTATAAGGTAGGAAGACTAGTGGCCATAATTATTTCTGCTGCTCTTATTCTTTGAAGCTTCTTCCTTTCGGTCAATGTGCTGTTAGCAAACCATAGAGTGCAGTTGCTAGTGATAATGCTCTTGATGGCTCCTCTGTAGAAGGTATTTAGAACATTCATAGAGAGCTTTGCTTTTGTAAGCCTTCTTAGGAAGTGTAGTAGCTGGTGGGCTTTTTTAGTTAGTGGGCCTGTGTTTGTAATTCAAGAAAGATCGCCTGATATATGTACCCCTAGGAACTTTGTAGTTTGGACTCTCTCCACTTCTTCACCATTAATCATGAGGGGCAGGTGCATGACAAAGCTTTTTCTGAAGTCAATAATGATTTCTTTTGTTTTATTGATGTTCACGTCCAAGGTCGAAATTGTTGTTATTGCACCATTCAGTCAGGGAGCTGACCTCATTGCTATACCCACTCTCGTCATCAAGACTTATGAGTCCCACCACTGTGGTGTCATCTGTGAATTTGATGATGTGGTTGTTGCTAGCTTTCACAGAGCAGTCATGGGTAAGGACTGTGAACAGTTGAGGATGCAGCACACACTCTGGGGTTCTCCAGTGTTGATTGTAATACTCCCTGAAGTGTTGTTACCACCACAGGTCTATTTGTAGTCTTCCAGTCAGGAAATCAAGGATCCAGTTGCACAGCCCTTTATTTATGCTAAGGTTGATTAGTTTTTCTATAAGTTGCATTGGAATCAGTGTATTGAATGCAGAGCTGAAATCTATGAATAACAGCCAGGCATAGTTGTTCTCTTCAAGATGCTCCAATGTGAGGTGAAGTGCCACTGAAATGGTATCAGCAGTTGATCTGTTTGCCCAGTAAGCAAACCGCAGTGGGTCAAAGGAGTGGGGTAGTACTGTAGTCAAATGCCTTTTAACTAGTCTTTTGAAGCATTTCATTACATTTGCTGTAAGGGCCACAGGCCTGTAATCATTTAGACAGGTGGGGTTGGCTTTTTTTGGGCAGAGAGATTATGTTGGTAACTTTGAAGCCTGCTGATACTTTTTCCTGGACAAGTGACATTTTCAGGACTATCCTGAGTTGGTCTGCACAACCTTTCAATACTTTCCCCTGAAAGTTATCAGGTCCAGCAGCCTTCCTGGGGTTCACCTTCCTCAGTTGGTTCCTTACATCCACAGCACTGAAGTTTAGTACTGCCTCCTTTTGGTCATTAAGAAGCTTTACAACCTCCAGGTTGCTTTTCTCTTCAAACATGCCATAAAATGTGTTGAGACACATTTTACCCCACACAATACCCCACTCGGGCATCATAGAAAAGCTCACCAGCTTAGATGTAAACCCATATGTCACAAGATGGGTTGCAAACTGGCTCAAGGACAGAACCCACAGGATTAGAGTTGCTGGTGCCATGTCAGACTCTAAGCCGGTCACGAGCGGTGTCCCACAGGGCTCAGTCCTGGGCCCCCTCTTGTTCGGCATTTATTTTTCTGAAGTGCAGGCAAACATAGGGGGATTGTGGCTGACAAAATTTGCAGATGACTGCAAACTGGGCACCATAATTGACACTCCATCAGACACAGACATCCTCCAGAGAGATCTCATAGAAATGGATAACTGGTGCCAGAGCCATGGCCTTAAGCTAAATGCCAAAAAATGTATAGTCATACCCTTTGGGAAAAACAAGGTAACCCCTAATTACCACATAGGTGGTAATCCATTAAACACGGAAGAAGTTATCAGGGACCTGGGGACCCAAGTTGACAGTAACCTCTCTTTGACACTCACATTGCCAAAGTGGTTAGGAAGACCTTCTACATTGCCCACCTGATCATGAAGGGATTCACATCCAGATCAGGAGAGGTCATTGTACCCTGTACTCTTCACTTATCAGACCAATGATTGAGTACAACGCCCCATTCAGAATGTACCTTACCTGACACCTGCAGCAGTTGGAAAGACCCCAAAAGTTCCTCACCAAAAGGATAAAGGGGCTCAAACATATGTCATCGCTGCCCGACTGAAGAAACTCCAGCTCTATTCAGTCGCATACCGTCTGCTCAGAGGTGATCTGTGCCTGACATACAAGGCCATGTCCAACCCGAATTAATGGACATGCTCCACCTCAAAAATCCAAATCCACCAGAGCCACGAGAGCAAGAGACTTAAACCTCCACACGGATATAAATAGGACGTGCTGGAGGGACAGATTCATCACCCAGAGACTCCCTACACTATGGAACAGAATCCCAGTCCATGTGAGGCAGAGCCCCTCACTGACTCTGTTCAAGAGAAATCTTGACGAGTGGATGGGAGATTGTAGGTTTACCCCGGGAATCATCTCTGTGTCACTGCTGGACAGAGGCACAGCAAACTAATGGGTATAGTATTCTCATCCTAAGGGGTGGTGAAAGCCACACACACTCTGGCTAGGCTTATAAATGCCCTAGGGCAGATAGCCTAGTATGAACCTATGAACCTATGAGACTGTCCAGAAATTCAGTGCTATCATCGCACTGCACTGACCTGGTCTTGTAGTCAGTTAGCTGTTGAATACCATGCCACAGTCTTTTTGAGTCTTTCATATCCTTGCATCCTCTTTCCATACTCCCTCTTGGCATCCTTGATACCCTTTTTAGATTAGCCCTTGCCACACTTAGACCCTTCTTATCCTTTACCTTGAAAGTAGTGTTTCTTGCCCTCAGCAGCTCGTACACCTCGCTGTTCAGCCATGGTTTTTGGTTGGCTCTTACTCTAATATGTTTGATGTTCGTTATATCCTCCATGTATTTGGCTATGTAAGCCATAGTTGTCGCAGTATATTCAGCTATATTCACCAGATTATTCACCATGGCTGCCTCCTTGAAGACATCCTAGTTTGTGGTATCAAAGCAGCCCCAGAGACTTTTAATGGCTTCTTCATGCCAGACCCTGATTTGTTTCACAGTGGGTTTATCTCTAATCAAGAGAGGTTTGTAAGCTGGTATTAGTTTTATGGAGATGTGATATTGTGTGATTTGTGGACTGTAATGGGTTGGGATGAGACTTGCTTGCAACTTGAACACATTCATGTATGTGTAGTTAAAAAGGCATGGGTTCAAAACAATAAAAGCATTCCATATATCACTGATTGGTCTGCAGACCCCGGTATGATCATTTCTAGGGGTCCATGCTTCCACTTCTGCAGCATCCTGATGATCAACCTTGCTGTAGTAAAAAAAAAAGAAAAACTAATTTTTCACTACAGCTGGACAGCTCACCCTTAGTTAAAAAAAAAAAGAAAACAGAGACTTCTGTGTTTGTGGCTGAGCAACTTAATTTCCACATTTGTGGCTAAACAGCTGCTTGCACTGAGTTAAAAAAAGGAAGAAGACCTAATAACTTCCGTGTTTGCTACTGAGGCTCAGCAGCTGCATGCTTGCCCTGCGTTTTACACCTGGTAGTTGGAACTTGGAGGGAAATTTAAGTGAACTGCTCTGTTTCCTCAATGTTGTTGCAATGGTGGATTTAGGCTGGTTGCAGGGATATGTGCTTCTCCCTAGCACAGCAAAGCCAGTATTGCAGAGCTGATCCTGAAGATCTTGTTCCAGCAATTCAGGAGCGAGTGTTCGAAGACCTGAAGGTATTTTTTTTTGTTTGTTAAGCAAGGCTTGAATAAATCCAAAGCAGATTTTCTGAGAATGTCCATATTTTAGTCATTTCTTTGGTCTGTTTCTCATAAAATCATGTTTTTCTGGCAAATCCATGGCATATCATTGAGGACTGAAATCAGAAAATAATGACAGACATCTATCTGAGCTTTAGATTTCATATCCTAAGTTTAGAAAATTCATACTAATGCAAAACTTGTTGTTCTATCACCTTTCTGTGTTTGTAAGAGCAGTATTTTAAAAGTGTCCCTATTTTGGGGCCTTTGTCCCCCCATTATTTGTGGCTTTGTCCAGATTTCTTGCTCTTGTCTAAGTCTAAGAAGTTGAGAGATATGGGGATATAAGATGGAGGTAGGGGTTGTATGTGTGTGTCAGGCCTTTCAACTGTACAGATTTTCACAGACTGTCCACATTTTTGACATATTTTTGGTTTGTTCTTCATGAAAATTATCTTTTTTTGACAAATCACTAGGATAATTAAAGTTACTAAAACTAAATAATGACATGCATTTGTGTTTCAGACTTCATATCCTTCAGAAAAATGCATTCTAATTCAAATCCTGTTATTCTAGCAACTTTCTACATTTATAAGAGCAATATTTAAAATGTGTCTCTAGTTTTAGACCTTTGTCTCCCCATTATGACAGGCTTTGTCCAGATTTCTTGCCCTAAGAGGTTGAGAGGTAGTGTGTATGTGTGTAAGAGGGAGAGAGGGATGTGTGTAAGAGAGAGGTAGGTGTGTGTGTGTGTGTGTGTGTGTGTGTGTGTGTGTGTGTGTGTGTGTGTGTGTGTGTGTGTGTGTGTATGTGTGTGTGTGTGTTAGAGGGAGAGACAGGTGTGTATGTGTGAGGTGTGGTGGTGTGGGTGTGTGTATGTGTGTATGTGTGTGTAAGAGGGAGGGAGGTGTATGTGTATGAAGTAGGTAGCATGCCCCTCAACTGTCCAGGTTTTTGCAGAATGTCCAGATTTGCACCATATTTTTGTCTGTTCCTCATAAAAATGTTTGAAGTTGCTAAATGGCAGACATTTGAGTTTTAGACTTCATATCCTTAGACAAATGCATACTAACACAAATCCTGTTATTCTATAAATTTTCTAAGTTCATGAGAGCAATATTTTTAATCTGTCTCTATTTATTTTAGGCTTTGTCCAAATTTCTTGCACTAAGAGGCTGAAATGCCCTAGTTGTTGTTAGCAGGTGGTTAGTAATTTGCTTAGGCTCAAACCAGGTAACTTAGCTACAGCAAACAAGAGCCTGAATCCTACTCCAAATACCAAGCTGCATTTTTCAAGGAACTGAGTTTCAAGTGCATTTTTCAAGGAATTTAGTTTCAACTGCATTTTCAAGGAATTGTGAGTTGTGAGCTTCAAGGAAAGATAAGTTTACTGCTGCTCATGCTAAGTCTGTTTACATTGTGCAGCTGTTTTTTATCAAATAGTATCACTATTGTGGTACAGAATTTTAAAGCAGTGGTAGTAGCCCAACAGGTATCCTACGTGTGTTTTGATGCAGATGGCTGTGTGGGTTCTACTCCCACAGCATGTAGATGGATTGCCTATACTGTGCTGTATTTTAAGGGGGTGGGTGCTGCAATCCTGAGTATGTCCTCCTTTGGATGAGATGTCTAGTAACTATGAACTGTTTTCAGTTTGCCATCCATTCCCTGGCCTATTACAATATTACCAGCTTACCATTTTTAATGTAACATAGGCAATTTATTCTTCAAAAACAGAAGGCACTGAATTTGTAGATGAAACGCTGAAATATAAAGTTTTTAAAATGTAAATGTTGCTTTAAAACAGCAGAATCTGAATTTGTAGATGAAACACTGAAATATAAAGTTTTTAACATTTAAATGCTGCTTTATTTATATTAATTATTAGTTAATATCAGTTTAAAAGCACAATCCAAAATATAGGAGTCCGCCAAAATATTTCCTTTATAGGTTCATAGGTGTGTACTACGCTAATGGCCCTGGAGCCTTTACAAGCCTAGCCCATAGGATTACCCTGGCATCTTGCCACCCGACCTTAGTTCCCAGTGCCTCTGTCGAGTAAAGCCACTGGAGTGATCCCTGGGGCGAATTTTCTATTTCCCATCCACTCATCAAGATTTCTCTTGAAGAGGGCCATTGAGGTGCTCTGCTTGATATGCATGGGAAGTCTATTCCATAGTATGGGCAGTCTCTGGGTTATGAATCTGTCCCTCCAGCATGTCCTGTTGATTGTGGTAATGAAGTTGAGGTATCTGGGGTGTGTGGTGCGGAGGGACTAGGATTTTTTTAGATGTAGCATTTCTAACAGAGCTGGGTCAGACATGGCTTTGTAAGTCAAGCAGAGATTGCCTCTAAGTAGGTGATATGAGACAGAGAATAGTAGGAGTTTTTTTAGTCTGTCCGTATAGGACAAATGTTTAAGGCCTATGATACTCTTTGTGAGGTATTTTTGCAGCCTCTCCATTTGTTGCAGGTGTTTATTAAGGTACATGCCAAATGGGGCATTGTACTCGATGATTGGCCTAATGAGGGAAGAGTAGAGGGAGACAATGACCTCTTTCTTCCTGGATGCAAAACCCTAATAATGAGATGTGCCACATAGAAGGACTTTCTGACCACAGTGACAATGTGATGGTCAAAAGAGAGGTTGCTGTCAACCTGTGTTCCCAGATCTCTTATAACGCCTTCTCTGTTCAGTGGACTACCATTGATGTGGCAATTCATGGGAACTGGGTTTTTCCCAAAGATGATGATGACACATTTTTTGGCATTGAGGTTAAGGCCATGGTTCTGACACCAGTCGTTGGTCTCAGTGAGGCCTTTCTGTAGGATGTCAACATCACTTGGGGAGTTAATAATAGCTCCCACCTTGCAATCATCTGTGAACCTTGTCAGCCAGAGTCCCTTCGTGTTGGCTTGGACTTCAGAGAAGTAGATACCAAACAGGAGAGGACCCAGGACTGAACCCTGTGGGACTCCACTCACGACTGGTCAGCAGTCTGACTTGGAGTCAGCTACTTTCACACTGTGGGTTCTATCTGTGAGCCAGTTTGCAACCCACCTAGTGATATAGGGGTTGATGCCTAGCTTAGTGAGTTTTTCTATGATTCATGAGTGAGGAATGGTATCAAAGGCCTTGCCCAGATCAAGGTAGGTTGTGTGAACTACCTTGCCTTCATCCACAGCTCTGGTGACTGACTCAAAGAAGTTGACCAAGTTGTGCAGGCATGATCTACCCTTCACAAAATAAACAAGGACATAGGGAATCTCCAAACTCTGGATCCCAACCAAACTGTGTGGGATCCAGAGTTTGAAGATCACTATATCCTTGGTTATTAGGTCCATGATGATGCGTTCCAATACTTTGCATATCAGACTTGTCAGGCTAATGGGGCGATAGTTCCCAGGGTCTGTAGTCGCTTTTCCTATGTGAAGAGGGATGATTGTAGCAGTGCGCCATTCAGTAAGGACAAAGCCTGAGGTGAGGCTGTGATTGAACAGGGCACACAGATGAGGTGCCAGTTCACTCTGTAGTTCATGTAGAATACAGCCAGGGATATTGTCAGGTCCCATAGAAGCTGTATTCTTGGCCTTGGACAGTGTTGTTTTAACCTGTGCAGCAGGTCCTCCAGCTTGAAGAGTTTCAGAACCACTGCCCTATATTCCTGGATTTAGTGCCTATTGTGTCTTCAGACCTAGTGGCAATTGTGGGGGGAGTATCAGTATTTCTCTAGGATATCATCACCTCACAGTAGATTACATGGGGCACAAAATGTGAACTCCTAGATGTCCAAATCTCCTTGAACAAGATTAATTACTATTTCACAGCTCTCTATAGAACACCATCCATGTCCCCTTCTGAACATTATAGCTATTTAACACCTTAACTGAAATATTCATTAAACCCAAAATCTTTCTACATGGGGAGTTAAACTATCCTTCAATATACTGGTTGACCTACAATGCAGAGCACTACCTTCATATTAGAAATGCTGTCTTGTACAAGTCATTAACCATCCTGCTATGTGTCCCAATAGCCATGATCTTACTTCACAAACACAACTATTTCTTGCACACCTCCATATGTACCATTATCTTCCCATGTTAAATCAGAACATAAATCAGTGAGCATTTCCTTTTAATACTGGTACTTCCTGTGAGAACACCTTTGTGTTTACGGACTTCTCAAAAGCAAAGCTTCTATAGTTACCGCTCGTCAGGCTAATAGGGCGATAGTTCCCAGGATCAGTGGTGGCTCCCCCTTTGTGAAGTGGGATAACTGTTGCTATGCAGCATTCAGTGGGCACACAGCCTGACATGAGACTATGATTGAACATGGTGCTTAGGTGGGGAGCCAGTTTGTTCTGAAGTTCATGTAAGACGCAGCCTGAGATGTTGTCCAGTCCCATGGATGCTGTGTTTTTGGTTTTCGAGAGTGCAGCTTTTACCTGCATAGATGTGATTACAGGGACTTCACATTCTTCCTGTATAGATATAGGCCCTTTAGGGGGTGAGAGGGGGGGGGGTAAAGTTAGCACTGAACCTCTCTGCCAGGATGTTGGCAATATCACTTGGTTCTGTAATTTTCATGCCATTGTGTTGTAACTCAGAGCAGATCTGGATGGTGCCATTGAGATTCTTGACATAGCTATAGAATGCTTTGTGGTTGCCCTTAGAATCAGTGGTGATTTTATTTTTGTAGCTAGCTTTGGTGGATCTTATAAGGGATCTCAGCTTCTTACTGAGGCTGACCAGGCAGCTCCTCCACTCATGGGATTTTACTCTCTTTTGCAACAGTTTCTTCCTTCTGTTGTAGAGTTTGTTTATGGCAGGGGGCCACCAGATTGGCTTTCTTTTTTGGAGGATAGCATCTTGGTTCTGTTTGGGATAGCACGATTCATGCACTCATGTTAAGTGCTTATAGAGTGCATTTGTGTAGGATTCAGCAGTCGTAACTTTATTGTCCATCTGCATAGGTCTCATGAAGTTCAACACCTGTCTTAAGAAGCATAAAGTTGGCTTTGGAGAAATATCTTACCATGGTTTCCTTAATGGTGGGTGGGGGTGGGATGCGGATATCTAGGGTTATTAGCTTATGGTCAGATCTGGCCAACAAGAAGTTGATTTCAGGTGTGGAACACTGGTCACTCATGTTGGTAATGACTAGGTCTAGGATATTGTTGCCCCTGGTGGGGGTGTGGATAAGTTTATCCAGGGCACTGGAATTTATGAATTCCAGAAAGCGTTGAGCGAAGGAGTTGGTACATGAGTAGTTTTCCCAGTTAATGGTGGGGTAGTTGAAATCGCCCATTATTAGGGTGTTTGGTTGAACCCTAATATTTTCCAGTATATCAAGAAAAGAGGAGTGGGAATCCTGGGGCATGGTGGGGGATCTGTAGAAAGCTACAATTTGGATTGCAGTTTTGCCCAGAGTTAGTTGCACTTGGATAACCTCGGATGCATTATGCTGCGCAACTAGCCTGGAGGTGTGGATATCCTTAATGAATATGGACACACCTCCGCTTTTGGTGTTCTGCTCCAGGTTAAATGGCCGAAAAGTTATCTATAATAAAATATTTGTAACTGAACTACAGTGTTTTTAAGATTTTTATTCTGAAATGTACAAGATGTTTGGTCCATAAAGGAGACACTGGCACCTGTTCAGCACAGTTTTAGGTAATTAAAAGCTAAAGACATTCATTCCAGTTTTTTCCAGTTCACTCCAGTATTCTACAGTCCTATCCATTCTTACACTTTCCACAAGAACTGGCCCCTGAAAGAGAGATACTGAGAGCCCTGGGCTACATGGCGTCATCCATACAAATGCTTCTGTTTGCCAGACACCACATGAGGAAGAGTCAGTAGTACCTCAGTTCAATTTTGGTACAGCATTGTCACTCTCTGAACTTCTTAATTCCTCTCTTGGCCCTCATAAATAAGAAATTCCTTTGGTGGATCAATCAGGTATCACTCAATCCTGACGTGCCCTTTCTGGTTCCCTTTCCATAAGTCATCTCCACAGATGCTTCAGACCTGGCTTGGGCAGTATGTTCCATGAACATAAAATGCCCAAGGCGTATGGTCAAGGCAGGACAGGAACAACCACATAATGTTAAGGGAATGAAAGCCCTGATCCTGGCTCTGCAATCTTTGCATCACCTCTGATCTCCAGGAACCCTTTGAATCCTAACAGAATATACCACTATAATCTGGCACATCAACAAACAAGGTGGAAACATTATTTTTTTCTTAACATAAAAAGTGGGAAGGAATCCTATTTCTTACACTGGCAAGGATAGCTTGTGGGATTGCTATGCAGCACAGTTTTTACCTTCAGGCAATGCACATTCCCACAGCGGTGAAATCAATGGTGGATTACTTAGGCAGATCCAAGGCAGACCCTTCACAAACAGATGTTGAGCAGTGCTCCCAAGTATATCTGTTTGCCTCCATACTCACAAGGCAGCTCAAACTGTTCTGCTCCAGAGTCCCATGTCCAGAGGCTTGGAGAACAAATGCCATGTCAATATCATCAAAAAGGAAATTTCTTTATACATTTCTTCCCTTTCCCTGATTCTGAATGTCCTTCTCAAAAATCAAGGACCATTCATAGATGTTGGTAACTCCCATTTGGCCCCGGCAACATTATTTATCCTTTCTTTTTCATCTGACTAAGGACAGTCACAAGTTACCCCGTAGGATGGATTTGCTTATGCAACCGAAGGGCTCATTCATCCAACCTTGCAAATCCTAACTCTGACAGTTTGGTTGATTCTAATTCCATTTACATACACATTTTTTGAGGATGTTTGACAGGTACTGCAGGAGGCTAGAAAAGGTAACCATTTGAAATGTCAGGACCCACTAGACTGAGTCCCAAAACAGAGACTGAATGGCAGAAAAATGGAATTACACATATTAAGTCTGAGATGGCCATTTCTCAGGATATTCTCTTTTCTCCAAGGTATGGCAATTTTGGAGCTGGTATATACAGGTTCTGCAGTGTGAGGGGCTTGCCCCCCTGCAAAAAAAGAAATTTAAAGAAAAGTGATTTTAGAAATTTGCTCTTCTCCCATAGTTTCTTTCTTTTTTTTCAGTTTGCTGGCACTTGGCATTTCAAGTGTAGAAACTTCAATACGGAGCCACTAGAAAACCTGCTACAAGAAAATGTTACATTTTCAAATGGAAGATGTTTTCTATTTGATACCAAAAGAAAAAATATATAGGATCCTTATCAAATGAGTATTCCTACTATTGCTTCCTATCTATGCAAGCTGCTCAGTTTAGGACTGGCATATTCTTCAGTCAAAGCATTGCTGTCAGCCATCTCATTTACAAATAGATCCACCCTTCTGCATGTTTTGAGGTCAGTTTTTGAAAGGTACCCTTCATATCAGGCCACCAATAAAACCTATTCTTCCTCTTTGGGACCTGAATTATGTTTTAGAGAGTTAACTCTTTCACCTTTTGAACCAGCATCTTCCACCTCTCTAAACTTCTGTACTTGGAAGACTGTTTTGCTGGTGGCTCTGACTGAGGATCCTCAGAGTAAGGGAGAAATAATTCTACATTTGCTAGATGTTCATAGACAGTTGAGATTCTGTCTAGACAAAACAAAGACAATCAGAAAATCTGATCAGCTGTTTGTTTCCTTTCAAGTAAAAAGCCAAGTTGCCTTTTCTCTAAACAGAATATCTCCAAATGGATTTTATTAGAAATCTCTTGTATTCCTGTCATAGAAAATCCCTTCCAGACCAGATCAAATTTCATTGTAGCAGAGCTTTTGTTTCTTCTAGAGTTTTCTCAGCATTTTAGAAGCAGTCACTTGGTCTCCCATAAATACCTTTACAAAACACTACAAATAGATGGTTTTGCTCAGTCATTTCTTTGAAGGATGCTGAATACTAGTTCCATGCCTCAGTCTTCTTCCCAAATAGTCTAAAAAGCTCTGTAAATCTTCCCATATGTGAGTGATACTCAGTAGTGAACAAACGAGGGACATAGTACAGTTGTGTAAAAACTTAACAGATGTACAAATAGATCCCTGTCGTAACATACACCCTCCTCTCCCTTTCTTGCAGGTAGAGATGGACCGTCTTTTTTTTTTCTTCCTTTGTCTTTCTTGGTTAATTTGTCTGGTCCCTACCTTCTTTTTTGACTCAGTTTTCCCTGTCTGAGACAAGAAAGTCCTGAAGAACTTTATGCCTATATGTACCAGCACACTTCCTTGTGCCTGGGTCGTGATGTGAAAGGAAAGTGACCAAGCTTTAGTAAACTAGCAAAACAAAAGGATGCTTCCCATCTGTGAGCAGTACTGCAACACTGATGTATTGAACATCCACTGTTAAGTTCTTACACGAATTTACTTTCTCCATTATAGCTCAGGAATCAGGATTCATATCCTATTTCCTTAGGTAGCTCATAATAATTTTTTTTTCTTGCTTGCACAATGCAACTGCCCAGTGGTCATATACACTGAGTAGTACATCTAGGATTCACATGACTTCAGTTGCCCTACCTTTATCTGGCGCTGATCTACTTGTGCACATTTACTCTCCGTGGCTCTTTTCAACTTCTGGCACACAATGATTCTGTTTTGCTCACAAAAACCATACAATGGCTCAACTTCCCCGTACCATACCTCTGAACCTCTCAGTGCAAGAAATCTGGACAAAGCCATTAATAATGGTGGGACAAAGGCCCAAAAATAGGGACAGATTTTAAATATTGCTCCTATAAACTTAGAAAGTTGCTATAATAACAGGTTTTGCATTATTATGTATTTTCTGAAGGATATGAAGTATGAAACTCAAATGTCAGACTCCATATCCTTCAGAAAATGCATATTATACAATGACAGGTCATTTACATGCAAAAATGCGCACACTGATTGGTCAACCCAATAAGCATGCCCATTGTAAATCGAGCATATACCAACAGAAGAAAAGCCTGGTCGCCCAGATTTTTTTTCTATTAATATATGCTGTGGGGCTTTCTAGTTTTCTTGAGCTAAGAGGCCAAGAGGTACATATGGAGGGCAGAGAAAATACAAAGAAAACCAGCTACATTATGCAAAACTAAAGAAACGTTCCTGATTTTCCTTGTATTTCTGCCTTTTCTCATACCTCTAAACTGTAAAAACTGTAAAAAAAAAAAAAGAAGCAAAGGAGATCTTCCCATCTCCATTTCTAGCTTTCTAAAGCAATGATGTACTGCGTAAGTGTCAGAACATAAGTCCCATATGCATGCACAGTACATCAACAAAGCCGTAGGATACAGAAACAATGTGGAAGAACACCACTGCGCCATTATACAAAGATGTTATTTAAGAAAAGTAAGTTTTTTTTATAATGTCATTGCATAATAGCATTAACCATCTCCTGGGTGTGAAATAGTGAAGATTTACCCATGGCTGCCTTTGTTTAATCACTTGGGCTTCACCCTTGTGATTGAACCACACCAACTAGTGGCAGATTTAGGCATGGGAGCAGGGATGTGTGCCACCCCCTTTTGCTGTTGTACATCCGTGAAAAAGAAAGTGCACTACACCAGTTGAGAAAATGTATCACCAAAATGGTACATTTTTCCATTTCAGCTTACTTTTTTTAATGTTTGAGTGAAAAGTACATCAGTGATGCGATTAGAGGTTACAGTCATGTGATCTATATGACAATCCTCAATTGCTCTTCCAATGGCATCTATGTTGCAGTTAAGACTGCTATTGGTGACAGATTGAGGATTTACTAAGTAAATTAATTTGTGAAAAAAGAATACACCTTTTCAGCATAGCACCTTCATAAAGTACAGAGCTGATTTCTGTTGTTCCATCATTCATGCAACTGCTGCAATTTGTGAGTGAGCGAGGGATTTGTCCAGTGACCCCGAGCTAATTTGTTTTTCTGAAGTAGAGCTTGAAAAAGAAGGCACCAAAGCGGTACAGTTGAGAGTAACTCATTTGGTGCGCTGTAGTGTGTGTGTGTGTGTGTGTGTGTGTGTGTGTGTGTGTGTGTGTGTGTGTGTGTGTGTGTGTGAGAGAGAGAGAGACAGATGCTTCTATATGTGCTACACATTAAAATCCTCATACTAACAGTATTTTGTTTACTGATCTAGTAATAATAACAATTATATTACCTCACTGTGGACACTTTACCTTTCTTTCTTTTTTCCTGGCCTTTTTTCACTCTTACTGTTTCTTATATTTGTTTAAGATTGGGCAGTTTATACCTTATGACTCTGAGCTGACCAAAGTGCACTTTCTCAAAAATGAAGATATTTAACTTAACTTTAAGTGTCATGCAGCTATTTTCTTCCCTTAATATAATGGATTGCTGATGTTTAAATTATAGTCAATTAACAGTGTCTCCATGGCTGTTGAAGATTTACCAATGGTTGCCTTTGTTTAATCACTTGGGCTTCGCTCTCTTAATTGAACCACACCAACTAGTAGCAGATTTAGGCATGGGCACAGGGGCGTGCACCACCCCCTTTTGCTGTTGTACATCTGTGATGAGTCTTAGCGGACAGCTCTTCAGGTTTGATTTCACTTGTGTTTTGGTTCTCTGTGGAGATAAACTCTGCTTTTGGTTCCTACATATGTTCTTCATGTCTGTATTGTGTAGTTTCACTTTTCATTTGGCAACAAACAATTTCAGGTAATAGTACTTTATTCTAAATAGACTATATATCTTTGCTTGTATTTTCTGCACCAAATGCTTGATCTGCTCATTTTAATAACTGGCTTTTTTCTTTGTAAGCCAGATGTGGAAAACTGCACACTCAAGCGTCATTCTAGTGTAAAATTCAGTTAATGCTCATTAGTTATAATTCATGTAATAATTTCTTTACATACACATCAAAGGTCAGATTTAGTTCAAGTATTAATGATCCTGTTTGATTTCTTCAGCCACCATTTGGCTGCTGTATGAGTGTTTTGATGTCAGTAAACTAGACAGTACTCCTAATTTACCCATTAAAATTGATTTGTATTCTGGCTTACCAGCTTACACAGCAACAGTGGAGATCTCATTTACCCTTACTGCACTCTTTCTGTGTATAGTAATTTATTTTATTTTATTTTATTTGACATTTGTTAACCGGGTTGGTCCAACTGGGCAGGAGCCTGTTTTCAGTGGAGACCCGAGGAGAAAAGCTCCAGTTACAAAAACAATTAGGATAACATAGGTAACAAAACATAGAAAGTACCATAACCAATTATAACTCACATAACATATTAATACAAATTATGACTCAAACATATTCAAATTACAGCAAGAGGGTTTTCTCAAAGAAATGAGTATATGAACCCCTGATGTGTTTTTTTTTTGGTTTTTTTTTTTTTTATGTACAAAAACAAGTTATATACAAGTGATCAAATAAGTGATATACAAGGGAATCAGAATTCATTGCATAGGCTTTGTAGGAAGGTATAGGTGCTTTCAGGAGTTCAGAGGAAAGGAGCACCATTTGTATAAAGGGGACATATCAGGTAGGTTCTAAGCAGAGACATGATTTAGTATTGAGAAGATAATGTTTGAGTTCCTTTTTAAAGTGTGCAGGGTGTATGATGGAGTGGATGTTCAGAGGAAGTTTGTTCCTAGTGTAGGCTATAGAGCAGTTATATTGCAGTTTGCCTGTGTTCTTCTTTGGATGGTCTACATTCAGAAGTTGTTGGTTAGAGGTGCAGAGGGTTCTAGAAGGGGTATAGATAGATACAAGAGTAGTGAGAGCTGGACAGGATGAAGGCCTGTATAGAATGGAGTGAATAACTTGAAATTGAGAAAGTAGCAGTAGTTGAGGGAATTCGAACCATTGTAATGAGTTCAGGGCAAGGCAGTGATGGGAGTTGTAGGGGGGAGTTAGTAATGAATCTTGCAATTTTATGGTAAGATTGTTGCAGTTTGTTCATGGTAGTAGCTTGTATATTGGTTAGTATTGGGGCTGCATAGAGAAGTGTGGGCAGGAGGAAGGACTGAGCTATGGAGAGTCTAGCATTTGGAGTAAGAAATCCTTTGTTACGATAGAGCAAGCCAAGTTTCTGGTGAGTTTTTTTTATTCCTTCCAGTAAGTGTAAGTTAAATTTGAGCTCATCATTTATAATGACACCTAACAGTTTAGTGTGTGGTTCAGGTTTTATGATTGTGTTGTTAGAGGATGTTATGGTAAATGTAGATTTGTGATTGGAAAAAGAGCAGGGGAGAAAGAGCAGGAGCTTGGTTTTCTTAGGGTTAAGGAGAAGCAGATTGTCAGATAGCCATTTCTCTGTGGATAGAAAGGAGTTTTGAGTAAGGGTGAGAAGGTCTGTAATACTACTGGAGATTGAGATGAGTGTAGAGTCGTCTGCATATTGTATAAGAGAAGATTGTCTGCAAGAGATGAATAGTTTGTTTGTAAAGATATTAAATAAGAGGGGACCCAAGATAGAGCCTTGAGGAACACTTGTTGGAACAGATATAAAGGGAGAGCAGGAGGAGAGCCATTTGACAGATTGATGCCTACCTGAGAGATAGCTGGAGAACCAAGCAAGAGGGGAAGAAGACAGGTTGAGGTTAGATAATTTAGAAAGTAGTATGATAATTTAGAAAGTAGTATAGGGTGAGAGACTGTATCAAAGGCTTTGGAAAGGTCAAGGAAGAGGCAGGATATTAGCTGATTGTTATCAAGGGCATTGGCTATGGTATGAGTGAAAGAGAGGAGGGTGGTGAATATGCTGTGGTGGGGACGGAAACCATGCTGAGTGGGAGTGAGAAGGTTGTGTTGGAGGAGATGGTTGAGAAGTTGTGAATGTATGCATTTTTCAAGCAACTTGGAGATGGGAGAAAGAATAGCAATGGGATGATAGTTAGATGGATCAGTGGAGTTGCCACCTTTATGCAGTGGGATAGTATAGAAGGATTTCCAGATAGTAGGAACTGTAGCCTCTTGTATAGATCTATTAATAAGAATGGATATAGGATAGGCTATAGATTCAGCAGCGAGTTTGAGAAATGTAGGAGGTAGGGATTTGATGTAGGAAGTTGACACCGGTTTAAATGAGAAGAGATTCTGGCTATGAGGGTTGTTGGTAGTAGTGATAGTTTCAGCATTAGTATTTGAGGGTGTAAGGTTTTGGATAGTGTCAATGAAGTGTTTGTTGAGTAGGGTAGCAATTTCAGGAGGAGATTTGTTGGTGAAGGGTGAGGAGCAAGAAGGCTTGCCAGGGTAAAGTATTTTGTTAAGAGTAGTCCAGAAGTTGCATGGGTTGGACCTGTTGTCCAGTTGAGGAGAGTCGTAGTAAGAGGTCTTGTCTTTGGTGACCTGTTTCTTAACTAGGTTACGTAATGTTTTGTATTTAAGTAGATGGGGAGTATGCCTGGTTTTAAGCCATAATTTCCAGGTGCTATCCCTGGTATGCATTAGTGCTCTAGTATCTTTAGAGAGCCATGGATCATGGTTTGATTTAATTCTGATTTTCCTGGAGGGAGCAAGGGAATTAAGGGTATCTAGGAAAATGTTGTTGAATTTAATGACAGCATCATCAAGAGGGATATGTTTAAGGATGGACCAATCAATACTGCATAGCATGGAATTAAACTGGGTGTGATTGAAGTTAGAGAGCTTACGGCAATCTCTAAATAGCTGTGGTTTGTGTGTCTGGGAGGTGTGGCTAAGGATAGAGGCGGAGAGGTGATCACTTAAGGAGTCAGGTAGGGTACATGGGCTATGGTAGAGGTGAGGAGAGTTGGTGAGTATCCAGTCAATGGGGGAGCTGGAAGATAAGTCTTTATTGAAACGGGTGGGGGGTGTAATTAGTTGATGGAAACCATGTAAGTTGATGCTGGATTGTGGTGAGTCAGTAGTAAGTTTGGACCAGACTATATTGACATCACCAAGAATGAGGGTTTCATAGTCTAAGTTGTGACTAAACCAGGATAGAATTTTTTCTAGGGTGGGTATATTATTCCCAGAGGGGATATTGATAGAAGTGACAGCAAATTTCTTGTGAGGGTTGAGATGGCAGTTTAAGATGAGAAGTTCAGCAGGATAGAAATTGGGGATGGAGATAGTGATAGGAGACAGGTTTAGGCTGTCTGAGTAGAGTATGGCTACACCGCCACCTTTTTTAGGGGATCTATCAGCACGATCGATGTTGAAACCTGGTGGCAGTATTTCACTATTAGTGATGTGGGACTTGAGCCAAGTTTCGGACAAGGCAAGAATGTTAGGGTTTGGATGGGCTATCCAGGAATGTAATTCAGAGATCTTGTTTGTTAGACTTTGAATATTTATAGAATATATGGACAGATGTTTATGTGCAGGTGTTTGTTGTAAGTCAGTATGGGTATGGTTAGGGGTGAGAGCAGAAGGGGTGGGATTGGAGGAATGATGAAGTGACTGAGGGCCTGGGTTAGGGTGGATGTCACCAGAGTGTAGAAGTTTATTTGTAAGGTGAGTGAGTGGAGTATAAGATAAGTGAAGGAAGATGAGTTTAGGTTTAGGTTTGAGGGTATTTGTATGATTGGAAAGGAGGTTACATTTGTGAAACGTAGAGGAGGAGATACTAAAAAGTGATGGGGAGATAGCTGAGTAGGAAGTAATGAAGAGGTTAGTGTGGGATGTAGAGGTGGGGGAACCTTTAAGTGGGTTGGGGAGGTAAGAGTGGTATGAGTGAAATGAGGTTAAGGCTGATAGGTAAAAGAGTAGTGGAATGGCAAAAGAAAGGAAGAATTGCATTGTTGGGGATGAGAGAGACTTAGTATGGGGACTAAAACTGAAGTGGAGGAAGGAAGTGAATTGAGTTGGGGAGGAGTTCTGGCAAGAAATGTGTTGTGAGAGGCTGGGCTGGCGGAAAGGGGAAGGATGGAAGTGAGGTGAATGGGGAGGAGTACTGGTAGGAAGTGTGTTGTGAGAGGCTTAGCAGGCAGGAAGGGGAGGGAATGGAGAGTATAAATATAATTGATGTAGGGGTGGGTGAGAATGGGGGTAGGGTAGGGGAGTGAAGAGAGCCCGAGCATAGTGAGGGCGAACGGAGCGGGGCATGCACCCCTAGAAAACTAAGCTACTAGAAATCAGGAAAGCCAGGGAGGTTAGACAAAGTAAGAGTAAAAGAAGGCAGGAAGGCAGAGGTGCAGGGAGAAAGAGACAGGATAGATCAGTAGCGACGTACAGCAGAAGTTTAGAGTACAAAATCAGGGGCCAGGCGCCCAAAGTAGAGGAGTGCAGATGAACTTATGTTTATTTATTTATTTTTTTTAATTTATTTAATGTGAACTCACTAAAATGATTGGCATGTACCTTCTCAGTTAATTGGATGCACAGCAGTATGGTTATCATTGCACATATGCTCTTTGGTCTGTTCATTATAAAAGTTGTGGTTTTTCTGACAAATTATTATTTTTTGTTTTTCTGGAAATCACAATAATGTCATATATTATAGTGCTGAACTTCTCATTCTTCAAAAAAATATATTGATATAACACATTGGTCTACTGACTTTATGAATTAAAGTAGACTTTCGGCTTTTCCCAGTTAGGGGTCGCCACAGCAGAACTCCAGTTCACTCATGATTGACAGTAGATTTTTATGGTGCCGAGTTGCCAGCCTGATGCCCAACCTTCAAAGAAGGCACGCCCATTCACGCTCGCACCTACCTGCATGTCTTTAACATCACTCGACCGTGGCAAAGACATGTAGACTCCACACAGAAGGCGCTCCAGACGAGAATCGAATGGGAGAACCTCTTGCTGTGAGGTGACAACGCTAACCGCTGCACCACCACGGATAACTTTATGAATTAAAGTAATATTTGTAAATCTTTCCTGGTTGTTAACTTTTCTTAATCATTATCTTTGCATCCGTCCCTGATTTTGAGACAAGAAATTAAGAGTTTTATCCTTTGGGAATAACAGCTTCAATTTGTTGCAGTTACCGGAACCACTACTGCAACCACTAGTACTATACAGCTTTAACTAACTTCATTCACAGAAGCTGCATTCCTAGCAACCACTGCTGAATAATGCTTACTTTCATTTCTTTCTTTTTTTCTCCTGTTAAATTTTAAAATGAAAGAAAGCATGATCAGCACATGGCAAGTACGCTGCACTTGTACATTGAAACTAACTAGATAAGCAAAGAAGCTTGTTGAGCAAATTCAAACATTGATGCTACGAATACTGCTGCCATTAGTACCTCACTTGTCATTGCAGTCAGTCAGTTATTCCAGACATTAGACTTTCATATTTCTTAGTGTTCTGAAAATTATTGCTGTCAGATTCTGATGCAAAAAGCATTTTTTTCTATTATTGTTTTGAATGAATTACAGTGATATTTAATAATTGTCCTCACACTATTTTTGCCTTTGTTGCTCATTCCTGAGCAAAGAAATTTAGTGTTGTTAAATGAACCTTCCAAACTATTTTGCTTACAGTTGGTGAAAGTGTGCAATAAGGAAGCCGTGAAGGTTGCTGAAATAATTTACACTTTATTAAAGTATTTTTAATTAGAATTAATTATGTTTAATTAAATATAATTAAAAATGTGTACCACACATTATTTGTTTTTTGTTGACTGGGAAAGTCAGACTAATACAGAGTCTATTTTCAGAGGAGGCCCTGGGAGAAATGCTCCAGATGCATGTCTTTGGAATATGGGAGGAGACAGAAGCACCCAGAGAAAACCCATGCAAACACAGGGAGGACATGCAAACTCCAAACAGAAGGCACACCAGCTGAGAATTGAACCGGAGATCATTTAGCTGGGAGGCGACAACATTAACTGCTGCACTACTGCACTGGACTGACTGTGTTGTACAATCACATTCAGAAGATCAACATGGAAAAGCTTAGCACTTATAACAAGTATTGATTACTGTGAGTTGGTATTTCTTTAGTTTTTGCTACTGTTACAGAAAGTGGCAAAATCTGCATCTTAGAAACGCCTTTGCTCTTATGTGTAAAAACATGTACTTGAGACCCATAACTATCCACTTTAGCCACATTCTTTCACACTAAGTACAATTCCAAGTAAAAAAATGATGCACAGCAATTAGCGCTTATTATAAGCACTAAGTGTTTCTTAACACCTCCATTCAAACTATTCATACTGCTTCCTGTGGATTTTCAAGGTGAACCTTGAAAGTTAAATTACATGGTTGCAAATCCACAAACTTAGAGAGCATGTTTAAAATTTTGGTGATGATATAGCAGGGAAAATAAGTTTATATGAGATTGAGGATAGTGACTTGCAGACATAGAGTTTGATACTACATCTTGTTCAAGAAGTATCATGAATAGTTGTTCAATATAGTCAATCAATAAAAACAGCTTTAGAGTTTGATACCTCTTATTGTTCAGAAAATGCATCTGCACAGGAGCTACATAATGCAATATGCACTTAGTAAAATAGTGCATTTTCTGGTAAATCTCTAAGTAAGCGTTTGCTTTTCTTGTGTAGAGAGCGCATGTTGATACACACGACACAAATGCAGTATTTTTTTTTTTTAATATCTGTGTCTCTAGTAATATGTCTTCTATGTCTGGCTGCTCAAGATATGCACACATCAGGAGCTTGATCATGTAACTTCTCACATTGTCTGCAAAATCACAGACCACTATAGGCAGTCATTCAGTCAATAATGGTAGCTATTAGAGACTAAAATTTCTTGTTTAAGAAGTGTAAGTTGATGCCTAGGCAATAATGGAGTGTATTTTACTATTATTATTATTTTATCCTGTCCATCTAGTTCTTAGCATTTTCTTTTAATCACTGAAGATTATTGTCAGTCAGTAATTACAACTTGATACTTGTTCAGGAAATAGATGTCCTATCCCTGGTAAGAAATAGACTTTTAAGGTAAATCACTCATGATTATGGTCAATAAATAATGCCAGACATTATGATAATTATATTTATTGTTCAGAAAATATATTTTGATGCACACCTAATGATCACACTATCAATAATTATTCTATTAACTTTTGAAGTAAATTAAAGAAATGCTTAAAAATTGTTCCTTGATTTTGGCTCCTTGTCTCCCAATTGCTTTTGCCCAAATAATGCCAGAAATTATACTTTCATATGTCTTATTGTTAAGGAAATTTATATTGATGCACCCATATTGTAAGGTGTTGCAGTACACATTTTCTGGGCTGCCACTAAGGATTATAGTCAGTCAATAATTCCAGACATTAGAGTTTCATATCTCTTCTTGTTCAGTTTTATCAACTTTAGCAGTGAATTAGGGAAACATTAATACATTGTTCCTTCATCTGGGATCTTTGTCCCCATTACTTTTGCCTGTGTTCAAAAGTCATAAGCATGGAAGCTGAGCAATATGGTTTTAATGGTTTGCTATTACAGTCTTGAAAATCACAATCCCAAGATCAAACTATGGAAAAACCAAAGCACTGAAGACCACATTGTCTAAAAATCTTGAGTACTAAATCCTCCCTACCAGTGTAAACCCTATTATGAGTGCTAACATGAGTCCTTCGGGGGGAGGGGTGGACCTAGGAATGAATGCTAACACAGGTCCTATGCTGGGGGGAGGGGCAATACTGAGATTTTAGTATTTTGGTCTTCAGTTTTATACTATTGCAATATTATGGTGTTAGGATCATGATTTTCAAGATTGTGAGCTTCAAGACTGTGATAATAAACTGGTTTTAATAACACCCTACCCTTCAACATTCAGGGAAATCTGATGTGTGTGTGTGTGTGTGTGTGTGTGTGTGTGTGTGTGTGTTTGTGTGTGTGTGTGGAGTGGCATTACTATTAATGTGCCCCAAACCTCAGGGACAAATCCATGGTCAAACTCAGGTTAAATAGTTCAAGGAGTGGGTCTATCACGTTTTTTTTTCAGTACTGTTTATTAAACAGCCAGATATTCAGTCAGGATCCATGGAGGAATTATTTTTAATTTTGGAGAGCACCTTCACTACATGTTCTTTAATGATGATTGAGGGGAGATCCTAAGATATTTGGGGATAAGCACACTTTGGATAGTCACCTATGGGGTAAAATTCACACTGAATTTGTTTACATTGAACATATTACTGGATCAGAGTTGGTGGTGTTATTATGAATAAGTACAAAAAACTGATGGGTCTTATTTCATAGCATAGCTAAGGAAGGATTTATAATTGTCCTTAACTTCAGATGTTAACCTGTGTTCATGGGCTGCATTAGTTGACCCAACAATATGTTTCAAGTTTTTAGTCAACTTCCTTAAACCTTTCATGAGAATGTTTTGATCAGCTGTATATTTTAAGTTTTTTTTTTCTCCTCACACCCACAGCAGTAGTCAGCTTACCAGACTGCCCCCCTTTGCAGATTCCTGGATCCGCCACTACCAACGGTGGGTAAATCTTCAATGTACCACACCCAGTTGTTGGTTACTGCTGTAACAGTGAATTTAATCATCAATGATTTGCCAGACAACCACAAATTTTATGAGGAATAGACTAAAAATATGAAGCAATAATTTGGAAAGTTGAGGCATGCCCCACATATCTCCCCATATGTCAAAGGCAAACTGCTGCCATTGCCAAAACCCCATGCACACACTGAGCTCTGGTAACCTACTCACACTTTTCTATTTAGCTGCAACTGGTGCCAGTCATTTAAAATGAGTAACTATGTTCACAACTCCTACATCCTGAAATCTCATCAAGAGATTCTACTTGCCCTGCCCATGGAGATTCAGTGGCCCAAATCCACTCTCAAGCAAACTCAGTTAGCACCAATCCACTCTTTAAGGCAGACACAATACCTAAACTATATAATCAGACCCATACTTCTCGACCTCTTAGCCTAAGAAATTTGGACAAAGGCTAACATATAGAACATATAAAAAAACGGCTTGCTATAACATATTATTAATTGCCTTTAGAGTGCACATAGTTAGCTAGCCAGCTAGTGTATCATACCCCTCCTGTAGTGCCTACTAGGTCAGAAGGCTCGCAGATAGCACTGAGTGCTACCTATCTGCAGCCAGGACAACTGATTTATCTGTCCTCATTATAGTACTTCCTACTTCAAAATCCACACCTACGACCTCCATTAAACTTGCCCACAATAGACTTTCTTAAGCCATTAGCCTACTCCTCCTAATCTTGCAAGCCCCAATTAGCCAGCTGCCCCGCAACATGCAACTACTGCAACACCCTGGGCCCTTCCTCAATCATTTTTCATCCTCCAGATCAGTCTTTCCATAATCCCCCCACCTCCACTCTGACAAAACCTAATCAGAACTTCCTTTTATTCAAACCTTACTCCACAGGCAAGCTCCAACAGCAGTCATTCCACGCACCTCTAGTGCTCTCTCAATACCTCACTCAGGCTCTTGCCCAACACACTCATTGTTTTTTGTAACGACTTACCTGCACTGCTAGTGCAGCCCCACTTTGTTCACCCTCGCTACCGCTTGGGTTCGCTATGCTCTCCTACCCTGCCCCCATTCCCCACACACCCCCTCTACTCATAGATTTATCTCATCACATCACTTGACCTCTCAACCACACCCACCAACCACTCCCAATCACATACATCTCCATCCTCCAACCCATGCCCACTCTATACTCCTACACCCACCCCCCTCATAACTCTAATTCTACACTCAAAACCAATCCACCCAATCCCTCCTCACAAGCACACACCACCAAGCTGCAACCCACACCACTTCTACCATGTCCTGTACACCTCACTCCCACTCACACAATACACCATTACAACTACTATCCCTACTCATATGCCTCTCCACAACCACAATTATGACCTCATATCTCCACTCACCCATCACACATAATTACCCAAATCCCCCACCCTACCCCTTACCACTTCAAAACCCTACAAACCACCAATCATAGCCCCATCCAGCTACAGCCAAAACATCTTTTTAATCGACTCCCCAATGCATTATGCCCCACATTCCAAAAAACAGCCTTGCCTCCAATTACACAGTCTAATGATGTTATACCTTAAAACAATTACCAACATAGGAGCCCAACTACTGCTAGGAGGAGATATTCACCCCAACCCCGACCCAACAACAATTATTCATAATACACTAAACTCCCAGCTACCACTTAAGCATAACCCCACTGACCTACTAATACTCAACTTAAACATTCGCAGTATTATGAACAAAATAGAAGAGCTGCACTCAGCCATCACCCTATACAACCCGACATAATACTCATAACTGAGACATGGCTTAAGCCACACATCAAGGACAACTCCATAACCCCTCCTGGATATAACATTCTAAGAATAGACAGACTCCACAAAAAGGTGGAGGCATAGCCCTAGTTTACAAAATCAACTTAAAACTCCAACTACTCCAACAAGAACTCCCTAACTCACAAAACGCCTAAACCATATGTGCCAAACTCCTCCTAAACCAGCACAAGCACCTAAATATACTAGAGCTCTATATACCCCCAGGGGACAACTTGACAACATTAGAGTCAATACACCACTGGGCCTTCCACACCCTCCCCCAAGAAACCATAGTCCTAGGCGATGTTAATATAGAAATATCGACTGGAATTCTATCCACTCTCCAACACCCACCAATCACATAAACCTATATAGATTTACCCAACTCATTTAATCACCCACATGCATTGATAAGTCCTCAAAAAGGGAATCCATACTAGACTGGATCTTCACAAATCAGCCCAACACTGCCCTGCAAAGTGGAGTACTGCCTAACTCACTAAGTAACCACAGTCCCACTTTCATCCTCTGGCATAAACTCAAATCAGCTAACTCTCCATCCCCACTACACACCCGTGCCTAGAAAAACTTCTCCATAGACCACTTCTTAGAAGCCTTACAATCCTGCAACTGGTCTCCTATCAAAACACTCCCACTAGACAACGCAATAGAATACTTCAACTCCATATTCCTAGACATCCTCAACCATCTAGCCTCAATAAAAACAATTAGAATGCGCAGCAACCCTGCTCCATGGCTACAAAATACCACAAGGGCTTTACTAAAAGAGAGGGATGAGGCTTGGAAAACCTGGCGCCAAAACAAAACACTCACAACTAGGCGAGCCTACCTTGAACTTAGAAACAAAGCTAAGAAACAATTTAAGACTGACAAGCAAAATCACTATCAATCCCTACAAAGAAAACATAGTAACAACCCTCAAAAATTCTGGGCTGCAGTGAACCACATCCTCCAACCCGGTAAAACAATGACTCCCCCACCGAATATAGACGGTTCAAACACACATATAGCCTCCAGTTTCAATAACTACTTTACTTCTTCTATACTTAAACTAATAAACAATACAAACCCCATCAACCTCCTACTCACCAGACTAACTCAACCCCCTTCTCACTCACACCAGTACCAATACATAGCATCCAAAAATTCTTAGCAAAACTTAAACCAACCACCCTTGCTGCCGAATACCTCCAACTAGCATCTACAGCCATAGCCTACCCCATCACACTGCTAATAATTAGATTGATTACTGAACGCAACCGTCCCAACCTTGTGCAATCCTCTCACCATTATCCAAAATCCTAGAAAGATGCATTCACCAGCAACTTGTCACCCACCTCCTCTCCAACAACCTTTTATCCAACTCACAACACAGCTTCTGCCCATCCCACAGTACCACCACAGCCCTAACTAACTTCACCAACATCATAAACACATACAGGAACCAAGGTAATCTCGTCTTTGCCACCTTTCTAGACTTATTCAAAGTTTTCGATACAGTTTCCCACAATAAACTCCTAACCTGCCTCTCAAATCTCAACCTTGACAGCCCCACCCTAGGCTGGTTTAAAAGCTATCTAGACAACCACCATTAAGCTGTCAAATGGCTTAACTCTCTATCCCCCCCACAACCAGTCACAGTCGGTGTACCCCCAAGGCTCCATCCTCCGTCCCTTCCTGTTCAACATCTTTACAAATCAACTCCACTCTGCAACTACAAATGCCAGTATAGTCCACTATGCTGACGATACAACTGTGATCTGCTCTGCACCCAACATACTTCTCCAACAAAAAAACAACAATTTTTCACCGAAATAGAATTTTGGCTAAACAATTCCCAGTTAATACTAAACCCAAAGAAGACACAGTTTATGCTGTTCCACCCTACAAAAACCCAAGACACTACCTCCTCCATATCCGCAGCTAACAAGACTCTCATCTCCCCAGTCTCAGAAGCTAAGTTACTAGGATTCACCATTGACCAACAACTAAAGTACAACAAACATCCCTCACTGTCTCTAAAGTCCACAATAAGCTAGGTACCCTCTATCGCTGTAAACGATATCCAACTTCTGAAGCTAGAATCGCCATAGCCAGAACCCATCTGCTAGTAGCTATACTATATGCATGTCCACTATTCTTCTTCTTCTTTCAGCTTTTCCCAGTTAAGGGTTGCCACAGCGGATCACCTGTCCGCTCATGATTGGCAGTGGAGTTTTACAGTGTCGAGTTGCCAGCCCGGCACCCATCCTTCCACAGAAGGCACACACACACACACACACACACACACACACACACACACACACACACACACACACACCCCTAGGGCCAATTTAGAGTGCCCAATCCACCTACAGCATGTGTTTGGGATGTGGGAGGAAACCGGAGCACCCGGAGGAAACCCACGCAACCACAGGGAGGACATGCAAACTCTGCACAGAAGGCACCCCAGCCGAGGATCGACAAACCTATATAAAACTGACCTTAATAAACTCTACATATGCTATAACAAAATCACCAGATTCGCTGCCAGCGCCAGATCACGCTCCCACCACTGCCAATCCCTAAACAAGCTACACTGGTTAGAATTCCCAAATCTACTATGATACCACCAACTCAACCTGGCACACCAAATCTTATACTGTCCTGAAAAAATCCCTGCCTTATCCAGCATCATAACCTTCTACAAATCAAAGAGGCAGTTGCAATCTACTAATAAAGCTCTAATAGAAAATATCCAGTGTAAAAATAGCTCAGGCGAATCTCTCTTCACTAACGAAGTTGCTAAAATCTGGAATAACCTGCCTCCTGATCTCAGATTTCAAAAATGTCCAACCACCTTCAAAACCCAATTAAAATCCTACCTACACACCAATCATTTATGTATTTGCAAAGGTCCTCCCTGAACTCCCCATCCCTCTTGAAGACACAAGATACTGTATTATACCATGACCCCCCCAAAACGTGCACGCTGATTGGCCAGCGTGCCCGTTGTAAATCGAGTTATACTAATGGAAAAAGGTCCGGTCGCCCGGACTTTTTTCCATTAGTATAACTCGTTTTTTTAAAACACTGTCTCGCTATGTTAAATGGGTTTAACATAGCGAGACAGCTTTAAAATAAGCAACGGAGATCTCCGTTGCTTATTTTAAAGCTGTCTCGCTATGTTAAACCCATTTAACATAGCGAGACAGTGTTTTAAAAAAATGCAACGGAGAAAGCAAGATCTCCGTTGCTTTTTTTTTTAGTGTTTCGCTATATAGCGAGACAGTTTTAAAATAAGCAACGGACATCTCCGTTGCTTATTTTAAAACTGTCTCGCTATGTTAAACTCATTTAACATAGCGAAACACTAAAAAAAAAGCAACGGAGATCTTGCTTTCTCCGTTGCTTTTGCCCACAGCTCTGATGTACTGCGCAGGCGCGCAGTACATCACAACTGCTGCGGATGCCAGACATCTGCGGAAGGGCAGTAAACAGGCATCATACTATGCCATTATTTAAGAAAAGTAATTGTTTCTTTTCTTAAATAATGTCATGGTATAATAGCAATAACCCACGCCTGGGTGTGGGTAATGCTAAATTTACCCACGGTTGGCTTTGTTTGGTAGCATTACCCACACCCAGGCGTGGGTTATTGCTATATTACACCCTTTCTCTTTGTCCATACTGTAAACATTGTTTGTATGCCTATTCTATACTAAAACTCTGCATGTCTATAAAGTGTGAGAACACATGACTGTACTTATCTCTGTAATGCTACCTTGTTAACCTTCTACATGAGTACCTTGATTGTTATTATGTATATTGTTCATACTCTGTAACTTTTTTTCTGGAGCTTTTCTCCCTAGGACTCCGCCGAAAACGGACACTAGCTGTCCAGCCGGACCATCTTGGTAAACAAATGTTAAATAAACAAATATTAAATAAAATAATAAATACTAACATAATGGGGATACGAAGGCCCCAAAATAGGGATATTTTAAATATTGCTCTAACGAGTATCTAAAGTAACAGGGCTTGTGCTAAAATGCATTTTCTACTAGATATGAAGTCTGAAACTCAAATGTATGTCATTGTTTAGTGATTTCACTCCTCAGATCATAGCAGTGATTTGCCAGAAAACCACAAATTTTAATAAACACAAACCAAAATTCTGAGGGAAAAATCTAGACATTCTGCGAAAATCTGGATAGTTGACATGTATAATTTTCTTCTTGGAAATGTTAATAACGCTTTCATCAGTATTATTTCTGCATTTAACTATAATAACACCACAAATTACGTAATATTAATGTTAAAAAGAAATAACCGATAACCCATCATTTCAACTATAATTCGATGTATACGTACGCCCGCCTACTACTGTACGTTGGCAGTGGCAGGCGGAAGGAAAACATTTGTCAACAGGAAGTATGTAGTAAAACATAAACACTTCAGTCAGTTTGACAGTTTTGTTCTTGTATTGCTGAGTAAGGTATGTTTGTTAATGCTGTCTGCTATTTTATTACTTATTTGCTAATTTGAAAAGCGTTGAGAGATTACAGTTTTTATTGTCTTAGTTCTCAAGTTCCACGGCGCGTATAGCAAACTGTTCACCGATAGCATCCAATTTATTATATTTCATTTTCTCAAAAGTTCCCAAACTGTGTTGGATGTACTGGACATATCTTTACTTGCAAAGGTTTCAAGTCATATATCTAATTGTCAAAGATTAAGCGGTCAGTGCAAAGCTGCTTTGACCTCAAAACTACCTTTCTTGAATTTATTTTTTCTGTGTATATGGCAGACCAATCTGCTCGTTTCTGTTTATCTTTTCAGAATTTTCTTTTCTGTATTTGTCACGGACTCTGGTAATTTCTTTTTTTTTTCACATTTGCTCTTTGCCAACTGAATTTTTGAATGGATGGGTGAGCCTTTTGAAGTCTCTGTCACTTTTTTGTCTTTGTGATGTCTGTTTTAAGTGCGCATCACTTTTTCATCTCCGGACTGCACAGCAGGGCCAGTTGCCTCCTGAGAGGATGGATGTTGTGCCAATTTTTAGAAAAGTTTCACTATCTCAGATAAGACACCATTCTGCTGTGTACCAAACTTCATTTCACTGGCTGTTACCAACATATAGTTACCACGTAATATGGCGGATATATCCTCTTCTCACTCATACAGTTACAGGTGGCATCTAGTCTGTGTATATATTTCATTATTTGTTATATAGCTGTATTAGTTTACTTAGTGTCCATCTAAACTGTATTGCAATTACACTTTTGAATGCTTTGCTATATTATCTTATTTTATTTACTGGGAGGCCTGCACTTTTTTGTACAGTTTGAAGTTGAGTCTTTTTTTAACCATATTTCATTGATGTTATGGGGTAAGAAATTTACTTTTTGATTAAGAGAGATACTTAGAAGAGGAAGTCCAGCAATTGTGACTGAAGGGAAGGTGATCTCCCTCCCCCACCATGGAGGAAGATCCACCTTGTAAAGCAACTGTTATGATGGCTTTGGTGGGATGAGCTGTGACAAGTAGAATTTTAAGAACACCTGTACTACTCGGAGGTATTGGGTCCATCTTTTGTTTAGTGAAATTGTATCAATATAATGACTTGTATGAGAATTTAATGTACTGTAGTTTTTGGCTAGGGCTTCATAGATGGCTGTTGCTTTTTGGTAAAAAAAATGGAAATGAGATAGTTGAGAGACCATGGAAGGACAGCTGTCTGGTAAAATGGAAATGCTATTTTAAAGGAGCCCATAAATGGATTCCTCTTGTGAAAATAGAAAGAATAGGATTTGAATGTGGACCCTGAAAGGGTGTCCCTCATTTGGAAAGTGAATTTGTATTTGTTCTTTTAGTATACCCTCAAAGCCTGCCTTCTGTTACAAACCCATTCCTTGGTGATTCCGTTTCTAATTTTGGTTACCTGCTACAAATGACAAACTGGATTTAGATAACAGCATGGATATAATATGGAATTCTCTTTTGTTAAAGGTAGATGCATGTTTTTTTCTTAGCCACTGGCCTTTATATGATCTTGCTTCTATTTATGTTTGTGGCCACCTACTTAATGCTGCTGGTGCAGGTAGAAGGGGACCCTTAATCAACAAAAATCTATGAAGACAAATAAAATACAATTTGATTAGTTTTGTTCTGCTTTGCCATGTCTATAATCAGGCAGTAGCTTGCTAGACAAGATACTGTTTGTGAATGATATTTGTTAAAAGTATAGGTTATTAGTATTTTATTAAATTTTGCCCAACTTTCCACTATCCATGTTTTGCTTTTAACTTTCCCTAAGCTCTGTCTGTTTTTATCCTCCATGGTTTTCTGTATACCACATCTCTATTGTTACAGAAAAGTCAAATCTTGTTTCTAAGCTTTGACAATGACTGTTTTCCAGTGTGCTTCTGCCTTGTCCTTTATAACTTTTCATTTTTAAAAATTTCCCCGTCACGTAACACATCTAAGTTTCCTCTTTTCTGCTTATTTGTATGTTTTTTTTCTCTTCTAAGGAAGATATTTCCTATGGTTGTAGTACTGCTTCTGTAGCACAAGTTTTGGGAGTAGGAATAAATAATTTACACTCATGCACTTCATGTTTTTCTGTTGCTTAAATTCCCTTAGAATCTTTTTGAAACCCCGCTACTCAGTACTGTGGCTTGCCTCCTCAGTGAATTGTTGCTGTACTACCACTGAAAAATAACCTTCCTACTAAATAAAGCTTCAGCCAGTAGTATAGCCTTCCTACTGCACAATGTCCGCACTTAGTTACACATAATTTGGAAAATGTTTTTCTTTTCTGTCTTTCCCTACTTATGCTCTGCACTCATAGCTTCTGTCTAATGGTTTGTCAACTTGCCTGATTTTAAGCCCCTTGAAATATGTGTAAACTATTGCAATCACCCCTTTTTGAATCTCATTCTGTATTATTTGTCATTGTCATGACAACATATACCTTTCACTTCGTCCGCGGTGGTGGTACTGCGGTAGCGTTGTCGCCTCACAGTAAGACGCTGTCCAGTTCGATTCTCAGCTAGAGCATCTTCTGCGTGGAGACATGCGTAAATGGGAGTACCTTCGTTGAAGGTTGTGCATCAGGGCTGGCAACTCGGCACGTAAAAATCAACTGCCAATCATTAGCGGACTGGAGTTCCGCTGTGGCGATCCCTAACCGGGAAATGCCGAAAGACACAACAACAACAAGAAATCCCTTACTTCCTGTCCTACCTCCTTGTTTCCTTTACCTGCCTGTTTAGTGCAATGCCCTCACCTGACCTGACATTATCTTAGTACTTTCATATGTGGTGTTCCAGAAATTCTCTTGGTGAGGATTTAGTTACTTTTTGAAGGTTGCTGCTTGTTTAGCGGATGACTTCCTCCTTACATTTGAAAGGATTTGCTGTGAATGCCTCCCCTTCTTCCACAATAACAAATTATTAATTTAAGAGTGTATATTTCACCAGAGTGGCAGATGAATTCTGCAGTGACAGTGACAGAAGTATGTGTGATCTGCTCCTGGCTGCCTTGTTTCAAATGGTGATTATCTTCAGTCCAGTCTAAGAAAAGATTTGTATGGTTTCTAATGTCTGTACAACCTGCTGATTTTTATTTTGGCCTTGATTTTCCATTTTGTCCTTCAGTCTAGAACTCATCAGTTGCAGTCCACGAACGCTGAGAAAGTAATGAACAGCAATGGCACAGCAACGAGGAGTGAACAATCTGCGCTTTAACCAGGACCAGAGTGAGTGGATAATGCATTTCGCTTTTTGCTTTGTTTTGAGAAGAGGGGCTTTTAGTGATTTTTTTTTTTTTTTTTATTGTTTGCTAATGAGGCATTTCAAATTATATTCTTGAAATTAAGTTGCTAAAACAAACAAAAAGTGTAATTCTCTGTCTGCTTTCAGTTTTTGTAGCCCAGACTTTGGTTAATTATGTCAGATAACAGTGGCAGATTCCTTTTAGAAATGGACAGACCAGCAGATTAAAATAAAATGTATATGGTAACAGTAATAAAGACCTTTTTAAGTGGGATGCTTGTTTCAGTTGATGGTTTCTTTAGAATTTTGTATTTTAAGCAAAATTTTCATAACTTAAGGCCATGCATTTTGAGAGCTGCTAATTAATTATAACAAACTAGAAGGCAACATGCAATGGTTCGTTTTCTTTTTTTCTTTTGAAAATGCATTTATCCATAGAATACACATACCTGGAAATGGCTTGTGGTGTGTATAAATAAATGAATAAATGGAAAAGTGTTTTTCTAGAGTGGTTCGGTTGGGTGGCATTAAGGCACAGTGGTTGGCATTGTTGCCTTATGGCACTTGGCTGTGTACTTCAGTTTCTTGCTGGATGTATTCTGAGTAACCCGCATGCCTTTCCTTTGTCAATGTGGGTTTTCTGGGTGCTGCAATTTCTTCCCACAACATAAAGTGCACACAAACAAATCAATTCTTCACGTTGTTCATAGAGGTGTGTGTGTGTGTGTGTGTGTGTGTGTGTGTGTGTGTGTGTGTGTGTGTGTGTGTGTGTGTGTGTGTGTGCACGAGCATGTGTGTTTTCTTTGATAAAACAGTGTAAGAAACTTCTCTGTGTGGAAGATTTTCAGTCCATATATTTCAAGTTAATCACTGTATGTTAATCAGATCAGACAATAGTAGTAGAAGTAGCGAACATAAACTCGTCAAGTTAAAAAGTAATAATAGAAAATATATAATTCTACAGTATTACTAAGTATTCAAAAGTAATCCAAGCAAGGCAGGCAGTCTGTTTCCAGTCGAAAATCCTTTATTAAGTAATTAAGCCCATAAGAGGAGCACTGTTGTTTAGGGTGGGGTAGAGTGGCAGTAAACTGCAGGTTTATATAACTTTGAAGCAAATTATTCTGTTCTAGATAACACCTTTTGGTGTTTCTGATTGTGTGTGTGTGTGTGTGTGTGTGTGTGTGTGTACACACACACACACAGTACTGTGTGATTGTTGAATTATGTCATGCATTCAGCTGGATTCTGGGCAGAAGATGAATTAGACAGAAGGTATGATATATTTATTTATTTATTTATTTAACATTTGTTAACTGGGAAAGTCTGACTTGGAATGAAGCCAATTTTCAGCGGAGGCCCAGGGAGAAAGTCTCCAAATGCATGTCTTTGTAATGTGGGAGGAAACCGGAGCACCCGGAGGAAACCCACACAAATGCAGGAAGGACATGCAGACTCCACACAGAAGGCACCCCAGCTGAGAATCAAACCGGAGAACCTCTTGCTGTGAGGCGGCAACGCTAACGCTGCACCACTGCGCCATCCATATAAGCGCTTGTCTCTCAATCCCTGTTGGAGGTAGCTGTCTACTATATTGGAAAGGGTCCACTCTTTTCTGTCACTAAATATAAGGTATGAGCTCTGCTTTTTCTTGTGATCTTCCACTTACAGGAGCCCAGTTCCTGAACACACATGGGGTTATATGTGTCTTCTGTAGTGAACAGACCTAGAGTGGTGGTAGTGTGATCTAAGACTAAGGTGTGGATAAACAGTTTAATGGCTAAATGGTTAGGTTATCTGGGATAGTGTTTGAAGAACATATTTTTTAAGGGAACTAGAGAAACTTAAATATTTATTTTTAGACAGGGATACCCATTGAATGTACTTATTGAAATTAGGGATGAAATAATTATGAAGAGACTGACAAATTATTTGCCTGTTTTGAAGGATGTAGGCTGGGCAGTGAACCTGGGTGTCCACCAGAGAAAAAAGGTGAATTATAGTAAAACCATGGTCCTCCCCTACAGTAGAAAAAGCTGTTGCTAGTAAAAATGTATTACTAAAAATTGGAAGGGTGCTTTCAATAATAGCAATATGATTAGATGCTTTGAGGAGAGTCTTGTGTTTAAAAGTGGTAGAAATCTTCAAAACATTATTGAGAATGGAAGAAATAAATCACCTCAAAATGTACAAAGTGATTTTGGTATGCTAAAATGTAGAGCATGTCATTATTACATGTTTATTTATGATTCTGTTAGTATTACAGTTCCATCTTACACTAAATCGATTTGCTGTAAGGATAGATACAATTGTGACACTAGATCTGTGGTTGCTTTGACAAATTGTTTATCATGTCCTACATTTTGTATTGGCAAAACTGAGCATTCACGGAAGTATAGAATTTGTGGACCCATGTATTTCGTCAGAAAGGTGATATGACTAATGATATATGCATATATGCATTTCATTGTCCTATTTTTTTTATCTGTTTTTTACTTTGTAAAATTTCAATTGAATGCTAGAAGAGAGAGTTGGAAAACAAGGCTAGAGTACTGGGAGTTATTTGGGCAGCTTTTATTGAATGCAGACCCTTTGCCTGGTTTGAATGACTAGTGTTTTGAAGTTAAGAACTACATAATTGTGACAATTTTATATTGTATAGTAAACGTGGTTATTCAAATAAAGTGAATTATAAGCATTTTTATTTATAAACTTTTAACCAATTTTATGAAACATAGAAATGTTCATTTGAGTCTGAGAATGTAATTTTTGTTTGATGGATTTTTATCATGTGATTGATTTGATTGAATGATTGTTTAAATTGTCATGATACATTTGGTTGTTAGTTCTGAAGAAGTCCAAATAAGATAAAAACAAAAGTGGTAAACTGTTTTTATTAAGTGAGTCCTATAGGTACAAACCGATTTTTTTTATTACGATTATGTTTCTTCTACTTGGAATTGTTGAATTTTGAATAAACAGCTTTCTCAGTAACTGAAAAGAGTTGTTTTAACATTTCAGTATGAAATTAGACTGTTACTCTGTTACTCTGTGGTTTGGAAGTTGTGCAACACATTATTGATGAAAATGAAAGAAAATTGACACTTTTAGATAGGGACATTATGGAAATTGATTTATGTATCAAAAGTGATATGATTTTTAGTATTAAGGAGGAAAAAGAGAAATATTTTAAAATTAGAAGTAATATAGATCTGAAATGTGAAGAAATTATACAACGTAAGTGGAATAAACTAAATAGGGACATATATGAATATGCAAATGATATAAGTTACCCGAAACCTATTAAGACACACTATACAGGTAATAAGAATTATAATAATAATAATTATAATAACACTTATAGGGGGAAATATAGAAGGGATGAGGGTACGACCTACAACAAGGATATAATGGATGAACAAATATATGATATTGAATTTCCACCCCTAGGAAATGAAAACCATGAAATATTCTCTGATGAAGGGGATGATAGGAGAAGAAATTTTCGGACATATGGGGGGAAAAGGGGAAGAGGGAGATTCAATTACTAGAAACCCTCACCCATTATGAAGTAGTTCAGGAAAATGGTGTATACCACACAATTGAGACACATCATGTCACAGGAAGCAATCAAGATATTAGCTTTATTTCTAGTTTGAATGATGTAATGAATACAGGTGTAGAAGATGACTCAAATATAAATTTTAGAAACGATAATTATAATCTAAATAATGAGGATAATAACCTAAATAATGGGGATAATAATATTATCAGAGTAAATGCCAAAAATAGTTATGAAGGTTTTTCTATATATAACTTTAGTAATTATATCCTTGACAAAAATCATTTTAGCCTATTTAGTAAAGGACTAAAATACATTCCATCGAAAAAAGGAGACACAGCTAATACTATAATAGATATGAAACTTTTTTTAAGAAAAATTAATTTAACCATTTTAGCCTCTAGAGTAGGGCTTGCTAATCATAAAGAGAATATAGAGAATAAAGAAAGTAGGGTATTGAGTAAAAAATCAACATACAACCCTCCCCTTTTACCACAAATTAAGAATTTGGAGATGAAAATGGAAAATGAAATAAGGAAGAAAAATGATAGAAAAGGGAATTACTATCATTACAATTTAACAAGGGAAGAAAACAAATTACTAAAAGAAATTGCTGATGATAAAACAGTAAGAATTATGAAACCTGATAAAGGGGGTGGGTTAGTAATTATGGATAAAATTTTATACGAGGCAAAAATGAATACTATTTTAAATAATGAGGAGATTTATTGTATAGCCTCAAAACAGGAGGTTGAGATGGCACACAAAAAAATAGATATATTAATTGATGATTTGCACTTAGAGAATGTTATTGATATTAAAACTGTTAACTATTTGAAAGTGAAGAAACCAAGGGTAGCAACTATCTTCGGCATACCCAAAATACATAAAAACCAGGAGGATCCTCCTTTAAGACCTATTGTGTCAGCGTCTGGAGCAATGACAGTTCCTTTAGCTAAGTACGTTGACACAAAAGCAAAACACATTTGGGTTAATAAAAGTGTTATTTTGAAAGACTCCTGGGATTTTTTAAGAGAAATAACTCCCGAAATATATAAGGAAGAAATTATTTTCATAACTATAGATATAGTTGATTTGTTCTCTTGTATTCCACACAATGAAGGGATGAAATTATTTGAAGAAAGTATATTTTTAGATGGGAATATGACTCAAGAGGAAAAAATAGCTACTGTCAGTTTTATGGATGTAATCTTAAAAAACAACTACCTAATTTTTAATGGGGAATACTTTAAACAAAAATCTGGAGTTTCAATGGGAGCAGCTTGCGCCCCCACATATGCGAACTTAGTACTCTCGAGATGGGAAGAGAAATATATAATAAATTCCAAATATAAAGACAAATGGTTATTATACCATAGATATTTGGATGACATGGTTATGTTCTGGGTAGGAAGTAATAATGATTTTCTTGAATTTATGAATTATTTAAACACTACTACTAGTTTCTTGAAATTTACCTATACAATAAACAAAGAAACTTTAAATTATTTAGATGTGGAGATTTACAAGCATAAAGGTAATCTTGAAACTAAAGTTTATAGAAAACCTACCTATGTAAACTCATTCTTACACTTTGGAAGTGCACACCCCTTTCACAATAAGAAAAATATTATTAAAGGGCAATTTGTGAGGGGGTGTAGGATGACGAGCAGACAAGAGGATTTCTATGACGAATGTGAAAGATTAGAAAATATGTTTTTGGAAAAAGGGTACCCCATAGATTTTATAAGAAACATAAGGAATGAAGTAGTATTAGGTAGAACTGGAAGATTTCAACCAATCAAAGGTATAGCCATTAACACAATAGGTGTCCCAGATAACGAGGGAAATCTGAATTTTAAAAGTTTGAATGAGGAAGATAGAAACTATCAAAGGAGATTTATATTAGAGTATAATACTTATAACAGAAATATGAGAGAAATACTTAACAGAGAATGGAAAACTTTTTTGACATTTACTGATATTGAGGAAGTTAAAAAGATAACTCCCAAAATTGTTTATAAAAATTCACCTAATATTAGGAACATATTGGAAAGAACAGGGAAAGCTATGAGAACAAATATGGGGGTAATAGTCGGAACGTTTAAGTGTGGTAGATGTCCACAATGCACTTTCATAATTAATAAAAGTGAAATCTATTTGGAGAGTAGAAATAAATTAATAAAAAGTTCTAGTTATTATAATTGTGAAACCCAAAGAGTGGTATACCTAGCCACCTGCCAAAAATGTCAATCCTACTATATTGGAAAGACCGAGAGACCATTAAAAAAGAGGGTCTATGAGCACACATATGATATAAAAAGAGAAAAAGAAACAAATGCATTGTATAAGCATACTAAAAATTGTTTAGGTGCAACATTTTTGTTCTTTGTATTAGAACAAATTCAAATTGACTCTAGAGGAGGACCATGGGAAGACATACTAGAAAGTAGAGAATTATGGTGGCAGGTGCACTTGGATGCTGGTAGAAGTCCAGGACTAAATGATTTTATATCAATAGGAGCTATACTGAGACTAAAATCAAACAAAATATAAATATTATTAGTATTGCTTGACTTGACACTAGAGGGTGGTTTCATTGTGTGCATTATATGCTTTATATGTTTCACATATTATGAACTACACATATTTTAAGTATTTGTCACTCTGTGTCTCTTTTGTGTGATTTTATTTTGACAAGGTTTTCTTTTTGATAAGTTTTGCATGTAATTAATTAATGTAGATTTTTTTAATAAATTAAAAAATAATAAAAAACAAATAAACCTAATAGGTAGGGTTTACAGGGTGCCCTGAATAGCCTACTGGTGTGTATATATATTTCTAACCACTATATTTCTAAACCACTATTTATTATTTAGGGCATTACTTATAGAATACATTATTGTTGGTAATTTTATGATGTCTATATATATATATATTTATATTTACTAATATATAAGATATTTAAGTTATATATATTTTTATATTAAATTATTATGATGAAATTTTGCACATGCAAGTTTGCACATTTAGATAGATTACTTACATATATTTTTGATGCGTTTTTAACCAATAGTTTTTATCAAGGTGTTTTTATTTAAGTAGGTTTATTACTACTATTATTATTCATATTTATGTATTTTGAAACATTTACCTATATTGTTTCCACTTACATATAATACATTTCTTTAGAGAGTGGGTTGACTTGTTGGCTTGATTATAAACAACATAGCTATAACAGACGTCCGTCTTTGAACAGAGATCCATTTTTCTTAGCTGATTTTGCACATTTAGTTAGAATATGTAGTTTATATTTTTGTGTTTTAATAGATATGTGTTGATTTTAATTAACGCTTGCATTTCTCATGTATTATGAACACTTTGAGTGTTTACTGTTGGGATGTCCGTATATAGAAAGGAATTTAATGTATACGGAGGTGTTTCTTCAATGTTTGACGTAACACGCATGAATACTCATGAATATTTATGAGTATGTTAAGCTGATTTGTCTTTTTAAATGTTGAGAACAAATATCATTGGCACCTTTCCTTAATTGTAAGAGGAATAGGGTGTATATATATGTATTTTTTGCACAACTTCCACACATCTGATGAAGTCTCGCTTAGTCGAGACGAAAACGCACAATATTGTTGTTTTAATTGAAGAGCGTTAGTGTCTTTGTTCTAATAAAGTGGAATTTTCCATTCGCTACTTTGGACTTTCTTGAGCACGTAGCCTATTTAACAGCAAACTTCGTGGTTTTGTTTTGATTTGTTTGGTCTGGTTGGCTGTTTTAGGCTTTTACACCACTTGGATTACTCTGTGAATTGTGATGTTTCTTAATTTGTTTGCTTTCATTTACATTGTAGGTAAGTGAACTAATCCACTAATCAGTTTTGACCTGGTTCCCTAGAAAGTTAATGTAAATGTAAAATAAACAGAGCAGAGTAAAACAAAAACAGTAACACCAGTTTTACAACAGTCAGTATTTAAGAAATAAATTAAAAATAATACTGTTGTATACAAAAAGACCACACCCAGATACAGGCCTTTTTAACCACATGAATATTGTTGTTTTATGCACTGTCTGACTGGGAAAAAACAGTGGCATTCCGCTTGTTTATTCAAGAAATTATTTTAAGTATATTAAAGCAATTTGCTGAAGTTTCTGTGTATAGTGTGGCATTTGATAAGTGCCACAATTTATTTTCTTGCTTGCTTTTCTTACTGTTTGGGCTGCTATTTAATAAAAAATGTGTAAACTTTTTTTTAAACCACAGCCCTCCATAGTTTAGCTTCTGTAGTTGTGACCATAGGGTAACTTGTGGTACATTCATAGACTTTTTAATGGGGGACCTTTGTGCAAGTACAGTGATGTGCCCATTAAGGTCTATGGTCGTAACAGAATCTTTTTCTATGCTAAAGTCACTGAAGTAAAAGTTCCCTGTTTTTCCTTGATGATGTCACTGCAGGGAAACCATGCATTTTAAAATGTTTTTTATGCATTAAAGAGAAGACAGAAATGTTCCCAAACCGGGGAAAATACTGTTCAGCAGTTTGTGCACTGGATGCTGTGGTACTAAGGTGAGTTTTGGAATATCACAGGTTCATAGGTGTGTATTAGTCTAATGGCCCTGGAGCCTTTGCAAGCCTAGCCCATAGGATTACCCTGCCATCGTGCAATCCAACCTTTGTTCCCAGTGCCTCTGTCAAGTAGAGCCATATTTCCCACACACTCATCAAGATTTCTCTTGAAGAGGGCCAGTGAGGTGCTCCGCTTGATATGTATGGGAAGTCTATTCCGTAGCATGGGCAGTCTCTGGGTTATGAACCTGTCCCTCCACCTTGTTCTGTTGATTGTGATAATGAGGTTGAGGTCTTTGGTGCATGTGGTGTGGAGGGATTGGGATTTCTTTAGATGTAGCATTTCTAACAGAACTGGGTTAGACATGGCTTTGTAAGTCGAGTAGAGATTGCCTCTTAAGTAGGCGATATGAGACTGAGAATAGGAGTTTTTTTGAGTCTGTCCATATAGGACAAGTGTTTAAGGCCTAGGATATTCTTTGTGAGGTACTTTTGCAACCTCGCCAGTTGTTACAGGTGTCTAGTGAGGTACATGCCAAATGGGACATTGTACTCGATGACTGGCCTAATGAGGGAAGAGTAGACGGAGATAATGACCTCTTTCTTCCTGTATGCAAAACCCTTAGTAATGAGATGTGCCACATAGAAGGACTTTCTGACTATAGTGGCAGTGTGGTGATCAAAAGAGAGGTTGATGTCAACCTGTGTTCCCAGATCTTTTTTAACTCCTTCTGTGTTCAGTGGGCTACCATTGATGCGGTAATGCATGGGAACCGGGTTTTTCCCAAAGGGGATGACGACACATTTTTTGGCATTGAACTTAAGACCATGATTTTGACACCAGTCGTCGATCTCCGTGAGGCCTTTCTGTAGGACATCAAAATCACTTGGGGAGTTAATAATAGCTCCCAACTTGCAAACATCTGTGAACTTTGTCAGCCAGAGTCCCTTCGTGTTGGCCTGGACTCCAGAGAAGTAGATACCAAACAGGAGAGGACCCAGCACCGAACCCTGTGGAACTCCACTTGTGACTGGTCGGCAGTCTGACCTTGGAGTCAGCTACTTTCACACTGTGGGTTCTATCTGTGAGCCAGTTTGCAACCCACCTAGTGATATAGGGGTTGATGCCTAGCTTAGTGACTGTTTGTTTCTATGATTCCTGAGTGAGGAATGGTATCGGAGACCTTGGCCAGATCAAGGTTGGCTGTATGAACCACCTTGCCTTCATCCACAGCTCTGGTGATTGACTCTAAGAAGTTGAGCAGGCATGATCTACCCTTCACAAATCCAAACTGTGTGGGATCCAGAGTGTGGAGATTCCCTATATCCTTGTTTATTAGGTCCATGATGATGTGTTCCATGGGTTTGCATGTCAGACTCATCAGTCTAATGGGGGCGATAGTTCCCAGGGTCTGTATTCTCTCCTCCTTTGGGGAGAGGGATGACTGTAGCAGTGTGCCATTTGGTAGGGAGAAAGCCTGAGGTGGGGCTGTAATTGAACAGAGCACACAGGTGAGGTACCAGTTCACTCTGCAGTTCATGTAGAACACAGCCAGGGATATTGTCAGGTCCCGCAGAAGCCATATTCTTGGCCTTAGACAGTGCTGTTTTAATCTGTGCAGCAGCAGTACTGGGTGCTTGGCAGTCTACTGGTATTGTGATTGGTTCTTTGGTGGGGGAGAGAGGGATAGAGTTAGCACTGAATCTGTCGGCCAATATATTGGCAATATCTATTGGCTCAGTATAGGAGGTACCATTGTGCAGTAGCTCCGAGCAAATCTGGGTATTGTCTTGGAGATTCTTTACATAACTTTGGAAGGCCTTGTGGTTGTCTTTACTATCTGCTGCAATTCTGTTTTCATAGTTAGCTTTAGAGGATTTGATGAAGGATCTCAACTTTTTGTTGAGGCTGATAAGGGAGTTTTTCCATTCTTGAGACTTCACCTTATTCCGCATCAGTTTCCTCCTTCTGATGTAGAGTTTGTTTATGGCAAGGGACCACCAGATTGGCTTCCTATTTTTGTAGGAGAGTGTTTTGGTTCTATTTGGTATGGTGAGATCCATGCATTTGTGTATGTGTTCGTACAGGGCATTAGTGTGTGATTCGGCTGTCATGCAGCTGTTCTACATTTGCATGGGTGCTGTGAAGTTAGCCGCCGGCAAATTACTTTTAAATAACAGCAGCTGTTGGGGTATAATTACTAGAACCATTCTATGCTCTAGATCCTTATTCCCTGAGGTACAAAAACTTAATGTGAAGTCAACATGTAAGTATAATATTATTATTAATAATTATTCTAAGAGCTAAGATGAGTCGGAATGTTTTGCTTTAGCTGAAAAAGCAAAAACTGATACTAGTGGTAAAAGTGTGTAAAATCTTTTTCATGTTTGACTGCAAAAAGTAGACTGTTTTAATCTGTCTAAAAACAGTGTGTTTATTTTTTCAGAGCACAATAGTGATGCCATTATCATTGATTGCATGGCAGTTAGGAGTTTAAGATCAACAGCGTACAAAGTCCATATTTCTGGACCATGATGAAGTATAACTGCTGTATTTCAATTCTGCAGCCATACACTTTTGCAAGTAAAGTCCCATAGAAAGTCATGAATATGATCTCTTCCTTTACTGATTCTGATCCTATAGTAGTAGCTATCAGCAAGCATAAACCCACCGAAAATACATATAGAAGCAACTATCGGCAACTAGCAGATCTTTCCCCAGACACTCCAGGAAAGAACAACAAACATTAAATCCATTAATTTTCTGCTTTATTTCCAGTACTAACTGCTACAACAAACCTTAAATCCATTAATTATGTACCTAATTTCCAGCACTAACTGCTGTAAACTTAAAAAAAAAAAATAATCTTCCGACAGGTGGCCATTTTCTATTTTTTGTACAGCTTCCTCAGAGAATCACCAGGGCCCTTGGTATACTGCTGAAGTATCAGATACTGATGGCAGGACACGTTATCTGTGTCACTGCTCAGTTATTTTTCCAGTCACCTTCACCCAAAGTCCCTGAGATAGAGAAAGTCTCCAAGCACTTTTGTTGATGTGATGTTGTTCCAACAGAGTTCATAGGTTCATAGGTTCATAGGTTCATACTAGGCTATCTGCCCGAGGGCATTTACAAGCCTAGCCCATAGTTTTGTGGCTTACGCCACCCCTTTATTATGGGGAACTATACCCATTATTTTGCTGTGCCTCTGTTGAGCAGTGACACTGAAAAAAACACATTTATATGCAAACCCAGGAAGAAAATCTCTAAGGGAAATCCAGTTCTCTAAAACATACAAACAGCAGCAGTCTACTCTAAGAACATTTAGACAGTATACATTTACAGTAAATAGTTTTGTAAAGCTCTGCAACCACTGCAGTTGTAAAAGACAAGGAGAGCTTGATAGACTTGAGATTGCACTAGCCGCAGGCAAATTCTTAACATACAGACAGTATTTATGTGGTATGAAATATTCATAGTTAAACAACTCATATTCATGTATGTAAGCCCTAAAATGATTAGGGATGATATGAGAAGAAGGGATGGTGCAAAGGGCTAAGAGTGGATGAGATTAAATTAAGAGTAAGCATTGCATAAATGATGGAGGAGGAGGAGAAGCCTAGAGACTATAGGGAGAGTGGCCAGCAGTTTTGAAGAAGTACAAATGGGAAGAGTGATAAATGGGTAAGAAGATCTACTATGTACTTGCATATAGTTAGAGAAGAAGCATAGTAAGTCGTGGCAGTGAAGATAGATGTGCTGAGAGATGCAGTGGACAGCAAACATGGGGAATGAGTGCAGTCTGAGAGGGAGGATAAAAGAAAATGTGCGTAAGCTGGAAAGGGGGAAACAAGGGAATAGAATGAAACACAGGGAGTGAAGCTTCTAAAGCAGGGTGGGTCTCTTACTCAAATCCCTGTGTTGATGTACTAGGGAGCACAACCCATACACGGGGGAGTTGAAGAATAAAATTATAATCTCTGGGAATGACGATTACTGTTTTCAGGAGCGGGAGACAGTAGTATCGTGAAACCTTTACTATTTTCCTCCACTTTAGCAAATATGCTTTGTACATTTATGCTCTGGTTGTGTTTATTGAGTAGAACTCCAAAGTTCACTGATTCATTTGCTATTTTTACCAGTGTAAGTAAGCCATATCCCTTCTGTGTGCATGCTATACCACTGCTCTTGATTTGAAGGTTCAGATATCATTGCTGATGTACCAGAGGTTACAGTACAATTGTTATGCTGTATGTTTGACTACATGTATTGTTTACCTACTGCTGGCACATGTACCATCTTTCATCATTTTCATAGTGTTCCCTGCCTGTCTATCAACCATTCTACCCTCTTCTTAGCTTTGCTAATTGTTATTAATAATAATAATACATTAATAATAATAAATATTTTAAAGTTTAATATACAGTAACCACTGCAAAACAGATACCTGTTATGAATTACACACTTATGGGCTCCTTCAAGAGAATCTTGAAAGGGCCATAGATTGCATACTTGTTTACAACACCTGTGAGCCAGTGATTTGAGACCGCTATAAAAGAGAATCATAGGAATATGTAAATTTCAACAAAACCTTTGGCATAATATGAATATAATTATCTTCAGAGATGTATGATGAGCTGCTCAAACAGTGTTCATAGCAGTCTGTTGAAAGTATAATTTGGAGGTGTTTTGTCTAATTACTTTGAGTAACTATTTCCATGCATTTGCCATACTGTTTGTCAAACACTAGCCTTCTGTAAGTGTACAGCTTCACAGAGTTTATGTAGGAGTATTTACTTTTTGCAGGGTTTGGTATAAAGCATGGCACATGGGGAAATGCCTGTGTTGTGCTACAGTCCCACTTATCTTCTTGAACTGCTTCACACTGCTGAGATCTAGATGGCACACCAGATGCACAGTGAGCCGTGCTCTGTTTTATTGTGGCTGATGCATTGCAGTAGTTCCAACCTTGGCAAAGGTATGATGGACAAAAGAAAGCTTGGAAGGAGGAAGACCCTTCTCATTGCTAAGTGGCTATGCTCAGTCATATGCTGTTTTTCTCTTCAAAAGATAACCATTTTTGTGTTAATGAAAGAGACTTGGATTTGACAACACACTAAAAAATAATTGTTTGTTTGGATTGTTGAATGATCACATGACCACCTTTTGAACAGTAAGTATTCTGAATGGTTTGAGACCTAGTTTGTAGAGGAATTTTTCTTCTTTGGATAGCTTGTTTTTTTTTTTTTTTTTTTTTTATAAATCCAGCATTGCTTTTCACACCAGTACCATTTAGCCTGCATACATGCCATTCATTTGCTAAAGAAGATATTTTTATTTTTCATAATTTTTTTCCATTTTCCTAAGTGATGCTACACTGCCACTGAATTGTCATGCAGCCTTACAGATTTGGTTACTTTCCTCTGAGCTTTGGTTACTGTCCTTTGCTGCAGCTGTCACATTCCTTCCAGTGTAGAAGCACAGTCGCCGAATACACTTTCCAGACAGAGACGTGGGATTGTCTTTAGTTGAGCACAAAATAACATAACGGATGTATTTTGTTTGAATGCTCTGTTCATTGAAAGAACGGAGATGCAGCTCTGATCGCACAGTGTCAGTATTCAGTTGTGTGAGATTGCACTGCAGTGCGGTTGAGGAATTTGCCTTTTCCCCATTATTGTACAACCTCAAAGTATATATAAAGTAGCAGGAGGGTGGGAGAACTGCAAAAAATACTTAAGGTATGTTTTTTTTTTTTTTTTTTTTTTTTTAATTTTTGATGGTTTGTATTTTGTTTTACTTTTTTTGTTTTACTTTTTTTTTTTTTTTAATATTACTTTTAGTTTGAACTGTTTCTGTTTTGACAGTCTTAAATCCAGCATGATATTTCTCTTGGACATTTCTGGGTTGTTTGTTGCAAACATTTTGAAGTATTATCATTTTGCTGTTTGCTGTACATAAAATCCTCACATTGCTTAATCTTTTGTTCATTTACTGGCAAAGCTCCTCAGCAAGCAAGGCAGAGGAAGTCATATAGTTCTATGAGTCAAAACAGCATCTTGTCTACCAAATAAATGTACTCATAATTAGCTAATGTGGGATAGCACATATTTATATAACTAATAAGCAACACACAGTACTAAAATGATAGACTTGGATCAGATGATACTGTCTTTCTTAAGATGATATCTTGGTTCAACATCCTGGAAGAAAGCGGTGGTGGCTGTAATACCTAAAGATGGTAAAGGCCCATCAGACCCAGCTTCATATAGGCCCATTTCAATTCCTATCCATGATTATTAAAGTGTTTATGTCTATAATGGCTAAAAGAATGGCAAAGGTAATACCAAAATTGATAGCTATGGATCAATGTGGTTTTGTGGAGGGGAGGCAAACATTTCACAATATTAATAGAACAATGATGAGCCAGTGGGAAGCACAGTGCAAGAAATTACCATTGTTTTATTGGGTCTTGATGCAGAGAAATCATTTGACAGAGTAAGTTGGGATTTTATGACTAAGGCAATGGAAGTATTTGTATTCCCTGATAAAATTATAAGATTGACTAGGAGGATACATGAGGGATCGGAGGCAACAATTAAATTGGGTGGGTTCCTCTCTAGTACATTCTGTTTGAGCAAAGGAACTAGACAGGGTTGTCCTCTTTCCCCTTTGTTATTTATTTATGTTATATTTAGAGCCCTTAGCAATGAAAGTAAGGGACTCAGAAATGTAATGATATAACTGGTATGGTAGTCAAGAAAAGCTGGCTTGATATTATTTTATACCTGATAAAACCAGAAAAACGACATGTCAGTGCTGTGGACCATTTTGAGACAGTTATGAGTCTTTTTTGGATGCAAAATTAATGTAGATAAAACAAAGGCAATAGCTGTAAACTATGTACCTACAAACAAATTGGTTCAACAGTACCCATGTCTGACATGATAAAATGAAGTACTTAGGATTATGGATTAAAAGGGATTCTGTTATGGCAGTTAAGGATATGTGCGAAGAGACTAAGCAAAAAGATAATACAAAAACTGAGAAATTGGAAGCTCTGCTTTATGGATATGTATAGCAAGATACAAGCAGTCAAAATGTTTTTAGGCCCTTTAGTTTTATACACAGGTCAAGCATATTTTTGTCAGCCAGCAGAGAAACTGTGGCTAGCAGTTAAACAGTTGAAGGATTTTATCTTGGAGGGAAAGATGGCAAGAGTCAAGAAGGATAAGCTAATCCTTCCAGTAGAACAAGGTGGTGGCGTTAACTGATTTAAAGGGGTATTTCAGAGCTACACAATTAAGGCTGCTGTACATAACAAGAGATACTGTGATTTTGGATGCATATCCTTAAGAAGAATAACAGTAACCATACAGCATATATTATTCATAAAGTAGTAGAATGTATTCTAAGAACTAAGCCAATACGGGAATGGAGAAAGGAGATTCTGGTGCTAGTGATGACTGCAGTAGCGATACAGACAATAGGCAAGAGGGGGCTGGAATTTACTGAAGAAAACTGGCAAATGAATCAAGGTATTGGGAGCAAATAATTAGAGAAGGAAACATAATAGAATGGGAAGAAGCCAAGAATTTATTTTGACTGTTGGATAGACATTGCCTTCCCTACCAAGGGTTAATATTGGAGTATAGGCAAAGAGAAAGGAATAGGAGAATCCTAAGCAAAAGACCAGCACCAGTAGAATTTTTGGTAGAATCTAAAACGGAAGCTGCTAATAAAAAAAGGATCATTAGTACAGCATATAAAATATTGCATGACAACTAATAAGAATCAGTCAGAGGAGGTTGGAAAGGATTGGGAAGAGAGCTTGGATGAGCAATTCAGAAGTAAACTAGGAGTGTGTGTGTGTAATAAATGGAGTCATATTTTTTTTTATATATATATATATATCTTTGCTTGGAAGTGTTTGCATAGGTACTGTTATACCCAAAGTAGACTCCAAAGAATTTTTCCTTGGATAGATAGAAAACAATGAGGTGTGATGGGAAAGAAAGAGGTAAATTGGGAACATATTTTTAGGAGTGTAATAAGTTGGTAGATTTTAAAAATGTCCTGCAGTCTACTGTGTCAGAAATACTGAGTGAGCAAATTGGTATAACTAAGGGAACGATTTTTTGAACTATGTTACAGAATCAGAACTGCCTAGACATAGTAAGGCCTTGCTGTGTTTTAATTATGGTAGCTACCAAAAATGCAGTTACTAGAAACTGGGAATTAATGTGTAAACCAAATGTACTAGAAGTCCTGAATATAGTAACATAAATAAAACAACTGGAAGTGGGATCTTTAGAAATGGGCAAGAGCAAATTACATAGAAAAAAATGGGAAATGTGGGAACGGTGCATGCAGAATAATGTTTTCTAGTTTAAGAGAAGGCAAGGTTTGAATGAACTATGTAATGTTTGACTTACAGTGACTGGATACATTATAAGTGATGTATAATGTTTGCAGCCAAAGATGTCAGTATGGTTTGTTTTCATTTATATAATTATATGATTGCCTATGTCATATGTGATCATTTAATAAAGATGTTTCTTGTTTAAAAAAAGAGATATTGTCTTGGTTATTTGACATTAACACTTCACTGTTAGTTCTATTTGCAAGCAGTTACTAACTCCCCTAATCCAGAGTGTTGTGTGCAGTTCTAAAGACCTTGTCTTCACAAGGACATGACGAGAAAAGTGGCAGTCTCGGGCAATGTAGAGGAGGGAAACTAAGCTGTCAACTGATCTTCACCAGATGCCCTATAACAGTATATATCTTTCTGTGTGTGTGTGTGTGTGTGTGTGTGTGTGTGTATGTATATATGTGTGTATATATATATATATATATATGTGGATATATATATATATATATATATATATATATATATATATATATATATATATATCTATATATTTATATTGCATCCAGTAGAGGAGCTTAATATGTACACATTTAAAGAAAGCAAGCAGCGATGACTATGGCAGAAACATTTTAGAAATATGGTACAATTGACGGCAGGCAAGTGGGCATCCTAGATTAAAAAGGATGTTTTAGAGTCATGCATTATGAAGAGAGAGAAGGTAGTCCGCTGCAGGGCAGACATTTTCCCCAAGAAATGCAGGTAGGTGATCTGAATGACATGGATTCATAGGTTGGTACTAGGCTATCGGCCCTAGGGCTTATACAAGCCTATAGCCATAATTCTTTGGCTATTTCCTCCCACACTATTTACTTCCCTGGACCCCTGTCTAGCAGGGCGACTGACATGATCCCTGGGGTGAATTTCCTTTCTTCCATCCAATCGTCAAGCTTCCTTTTGAAGAGGGCCAAAGAGGTGCTCTACTTGACATGTATGGGCAGTCTATTCCAGAGTCTAGGAGTCTCTGGGTAAGGAACCTATCCCTCCAGCATGTTTTGTTTATTGTGATGACAGGTTTAGATCCCTGGGCGTGTGGCTCTGAGGGATTGGGATTTCTTTATGTAGCACATCCAGCAGCTCTGGGTTTGACATGGCCTTGTATGTTAAGCAGAGCTCGCCTCTGAGTATACTATATGCGACAGAGTATAGCTGGAGTTTTTTAAGATGGTCAGTGTAGGGCATTTGCTATAGGCCTGTGATTTTTTTAGTGAGGTATTTCTTCGGCCTTTCCAGTTGTCGCAGATGTCTTGAGAGGTATATACCAAACTGGGCGTTGTATTCTATAATAGGTATAATGAGGGATGAGTACGGTGGGACAATGACCTCATTTTTTCTGGATGAAAAGCCCTTAGTGATGAGGTGTGCCACATAGAAGGATTTCCTGACTGTTGTGGCAATGTGGTTATCGAAGGTGAGACCACTGTCCACCTGTGTCCGTAAGTCTCCTCACACTTTCGGTGTTTAGTGTACTGCCACCTATGTGATAATTCATGGATACATGTTTTTCCCAAAGGGGATAACTGTACATTTCTTGGCATTGAGCTTGAGCCCATGGCTCTGGCACCAAGGATCTGTTTCTGTAAGGCCCTTTTGTAGAGTATCCACATCATTTGGGGATTCAGTAATGGCTCCCAGTTTGCAGTCCTCTGCGAACTTTGTTAGCCAGAGTCCCTTAGTGTTGGCCTGTACTTCAGAGAAGTAGATGCCAAACAAGAGCAGTCCCAGGACGGAACCCTGAGGTACTCCACTTCTCAGTTGTCTTGAGCTGGAATTGGAGTCTGCTACTTTTACAGTGGGTTTTGTCAGTAAGCCAGTTGGCAACCCATTGAGTGAGGTAGGGATTAATGCCCAGCTTAGTAAGTCTATCTATGATTCCAGAGGAGATGGTGTCAAAGGCCATGGCGAGGTTCAGATAGGCTGTGTGGACCGCCTTACCCTTGTCCAAGGCTCTGGAGACTGATTCAAAGAAGTCAGTCAGGTTCAGGAGACGAGATCGGCCCTTCACGAACCCAAACTAGGTGGGGTCCAGTCTTTGAAGGTTGCCAATGTCTTTGTTTATAAGTTCCATGATAATACATTCCATGGCCTTGCAGATCGGGCTCATCAGACTGATGGGGTGGTAGTTTCGGATCCAAGGTGGATCCCCCTTGTGGAGTGGGATAACTGTAGCTGTGTGCCACCGGTGGGCATGAAGCCTGAAGTGATGCTATGATTAAACATGACATTTAGGCGAGGTGCCATTTTCTTTTGTAGTTCATGTAGTACACAGCCCGTGATGTCATCTGGTTGATAAGGTTTTGAGAAGTAGCTGGTGGTTTACCATGTCGAAGGCTTTCGACATATCTAAAAGAGAGCTGAGGAGATATTTTTGTTATTTCGGTTATGGTTAATTTTCTCTGTGAAAGAGAGGAGGGCAGTAGTCGTGCTATGGTTGGGTCTAAATCCATGCTGACAATCAGTTAGTAGCTTGTTTTGGGTGAGGTAGGACATGAGTTGGTTATGCACACACTTTTCCATGATTTTGGCAAGTGGTGATAGTATAGCAATTGGTCTATAGTTAGAGAGTTCGTGGATGTTCCTCCTTTATGAAGAGGAATGACGTAAGATATTTTCCAGATTGCTGGATAGTAGACTCGGTAATGGTTCTATTAATTAATATTGAAATAGGGTACGCTATGACATCTGCAGCAATTTGCAGGTATTCTGCAGGTAGAAGGTCTGCTGAGAGGGTAGTTGGTTTTAGTTTTTTCAAACAGGATCGGATGAAGGCAGTGGATATGGGTTGGAGGTTAAAGGATAGTGCAGAGTTAGGTGTCATATTGTTAGGTGTGGTAGAGGGTAGGTAGTTGGTTAGCTAGTGACTGAATTGTTTCGGTGAAGAAGGTATTAAAGTTGTTAGCTATTTCTTCTTGGTTCTTATCAGATAGAGTTTCAGGGGTTGGAGTGGTGGGTTTTCCTGGTTGGAGAAGTTTGTTCAATCCTGCCCAGAATTTTGAGGGTTCTTTTGGTTTTTGTTTTGTAGGTGGTGAAAGTAGTTTTTCTTATCTTGGGTGGTGGCCTTTTTGGTTTCATTCCTCATTTGCTGGAAGATGATCCTATCTAGTGGTAACTTGGTAGTACGCCATTTGTTCCATGCTTTGTCCCTATTAGTTATTTTGGTTTTGGATTCTGAGGTTAGCCAAGGTGCTATGTGAGTTTTAATTCTGGATACTCTTTTGGGGGCATGAGAGTCAAGTAGGGTAAGGAATGTTTGATTAAAATGTGAGACTGCCTCGTCTAGGGGAAGGGATTTCAATGCTGACCAGTTACAGTGTTTGAGTGCCATGTTAAATTTTAGAGGATCAAATTTTTTTTTGTTTCTGACTGTTCTATAGACTGGTAAGCTAGCATTGGTTGGGTTTTCTTTCCTAATGTAAGTAAGCAAATGATCACTAAGATCATTGGGGAGAGTCCCCGGGGTATATTTTTGGGGGTGTTCCTTGATGAGCACCCAATCAAGTATGCTTTCCTTTTGTTTATTATTACCTAGTCTGGTGGTAGTGGTTATAATCTGAGAGAAACCATGGAGATTTAAGGAAATAGGACTGGACTGTGCAGAGCATTTGTTCCAATCAATGTTAACATCTCCCAGGACTACTGTTTCTTGTGGGTAGTTGTTATCTATCCAATTTAAGATGGCTTCTAAAGTTTCAGTATTGTTCCCTGGGGGTATATAGGTAACAATTAGGTTTATGCTTTTTTGCTTGTTTAATTGTATTTTTAAAGCTAAAATTTCAGCATTTGCAACCTGTGGTGGTTGTTTGGGGTGAGTTAGGATGTTAAGCGTGTTTTTATATAGGACAGCTATCCCACCTCCTCTTTTCTTTAATCGGTCAGCTCTGAGTATGTTGAACCCAGGTGACATTATCTGATTGTCTTTGGTTGATGGTTTAAGCCAAGTTTCAGTTAGACACATGATGTCAGGTAAGTAGGTTGCAAGCATGGCATGTAAGTTGTGAACCTTGTTGTTCAGGCTTCTTATGTTTAAGTGACAAATGAGTAGAGAGTTAGCTGGTCTAAGGGAGATTGGATGTTGAGTGGGCTCTGTTGAACTGGTAGGGCCTGGGTTGGGATGGATATCTCCATCTTTGGTGATGTTTTTCCTTAGGTATTCTATTAATTTTAGAACTTTGGATAGTAATTTTAGACCTAGCTTTGTTTTGGTAGTTATATGGTGTTGCTTTTTAGGTACAGATCACTCAGTTTAGTTGTTTTGGGGGTTGTAATATTGGGGAAGAATTAGCCTATAGATGGTGGGGAGGGGGAACTTGTGCGATAATTTGGGTAGTGGAATGCTGATAGGGAGAGGTGTTCATAACTTGTTAAGAGATAGGGTAATAAATGAGTGGTGGGATAATTAGAATAATTATCCCTATTGGCTTGGGCATGGTGATGGTGTGATGGGGCGGGAGTTGGTAGGGAGGAAGTGTAGTGGGTGGGAGAGGAAGTAGGCGTGGCCAGGTGGCTATAAATCTAGAGGTAGTGGGGGCGGGTGGGATAAGGGGGCAGGGTGGGGAGCGAGCGAAAGCGAGCGAGGCTTAAGCGGAGCGGGCAAACCCACTCGGATTTTGCAGACTACTGGTGTAGAGTCCAGATTTTTTATTTAGGAGGTTTTACAAGCCAGGGACTATTTGGGCACTGCTGACTTCAATTTAGGAGCAAAACTAGAGCCAGGTTAAAGGAATAATTATGGTTTTGGATGGTGGCTGCTGTGTTTGAACCCTTTAATTGGTCCGTAAATAGTGAATACAAGTTAAATAATATGTTAACAGTGTCTAATAACCTTGGGCTGAATTTGAGGTAGCGTTGGGGTTGAGGCTTTGTCCGTGCTTTCGCACCTGGTCTGGCGGTCCTATCTTGGACAGTGAGATTACTGCCAGTCAAGAAGAGTACTGGGCAGTACCTGAATAGGGGATATAATATGTTAGATTAGTACCGTTTCAATTGGTAATAGACAGGTAATATTACAAACAAAACCAGAATTCTGTTGGCCCCTGAATAGTTATACCTATTATGTTTAACATTAGATTTGAGAATGACTCTATAAAATAAGCACGTTCTGAACAATGAAAACTAGGTAGTAAATGTCGCCAGCTCTAGCAGAGATTGCAAAGAGACGTAACATGAGTTTGTTTTAGCCTAGGGAAAAACACATTGCTGTTCAGAGCTAACTTTCAAAATAACTAGCTTCAACATAAACTCTCTTCGTAGTCACTGGTTTGGTATCTTAACAACACTACAACAGGTTCTTGACACATTTGAAACACGCTATAGTTCAGAGCGAAAATTACCAACCAAGCATTAAGTATTTTGCAGTCGCTAGTGGAGAACGCCTAAAACACGTGCAGTATCTTTGCATGTGGGTAGGTTTGGTAAGGTTTACAATCAATGGAAAGTAATTTTACAGCACTATGGGTTATTATTGCAGTCGCCAGTGCAGTATATATCAATAAACAACATCGACTATCATTGCAGTCGCTAGAACAGTATAGCAATGGAGAAACGCTATATTTCTATCCTCGTTGCACATACACAAAAACACATGCAGTAGCGTTACTTGTAGGTAGGTTTAGTAATGTTTACAGGCAATACAAAGTAACTTTACAGCAGCCTAGTCTAACACAACAGTCGCTAGTGCAGTATATCAACAAACAAATGCTATAAAAGTGTTAGCTTTACAATACCCTGTTTTTAGACGGCCAAGTGGGTCAGGAACACAGCAGCTATAGAGAAATGGCGGAAACTGGGGGGGATATATAACTTTTGCTGATGTCAGAGGGAGGTGGGCAGTCCCAATCTCTGCAAACCCACTCTCGGATTTTGCAGACTACTGGTGTAGAGTCCAGATTTTTTATTTAGGAGGTTTTACAAGCCAGGGACTATTTGGGCACTGCTGACTTCAATTTAGGAGCAAAACTAGAGCCAGGTTAAAGGAATAATTATGGTTTTGGATGGTGGCTGCTGTGTTTGAACCCTTTAATTGGTCCGTAAATAGTGAATACAAGTTAAATAATATGTTAACAGTGTCTAATAACCTTGGGCTGAATTTGAGGTAGCGTTGGGGTTGAGGCTTTGTCCGTGCTTTCGCACCTGGTCTGGCGGTCCTATCTTGGACAGTGAGATTACTGCCAGTCAAGAAGAGTACTGGGCAGTACCTTGGGCTGAATTTGAGGTAGCGTTGGGGTTGAGGCTTTGTCCGTGCTTTCGCACCTGGTCTGGCGGTCCTATCTTGGACAGTGAGATTACTGCCAGTCAAGAAGAGTACTGGGCAGTACCTTGGGCTGAATTTGAGGTAGCGTTGGGGTTGAGGCTTTGTCCGTGCTTTCGCACCTGGTCTGGCGGTCCTATCTTGGACAGTGAGATTACTGCCAGTCAAGAAGAGTACTGGGCAGTACCTTGGGCTGAATTTGAGGTAGCGTTGGGGTTGAGGCTTTGTCCGTGCTTTCGCACCTGGTCTGGCGGTCCTATCTTGGACAGTGAGATTACTGCCAGTCAAGAAGAGTACTGGGCAGTACCCTGTTTTTAGACGGCCAAGTGGGTCAGGAACACAGCAGCTGTAACATAAATAAAACAACTGGAAGTGGGATCTTTAGAAATGGGCAAGAGCAAATTACATAGAAAAAAATGGGAAATGTGGGAACGGTGCATGCAGAATAATGTTTTCTAGTTTAAGAGAAGGCAAGGTTTGAATGAACTATGTAATGTTTGACTTACAGTGACTGGATACATTATAAGTGATGTATAATGTTTGCAGCCAAAGATGTCAGTATGGTTTGTTTTCATTTATATAATTATATGATTGCCTATGTCATATGTGATCATTTAATAAAGATGTTTCTTGTTTAAAAAAAGAGATATTGTCTTGGTTATTTGACATTAACACTTCACTGTTAGTTCTATTTGCAAGCAGTTACTAACTCCCCTAATCCAGAGTGTTGTGTGCAGTTCTAAAGACCTTGTCTTCACAAGGACATGACGAGAAAAGTGGCAGTCTCGGGCAATGTAGAGGAGGGAAACTAAGCTGTCAACTGATCTTCACCAGATGCCCTATAACAGTATATATCTTTCTGTGTGTGTGTGTGTGTGTGTGTGTGTGTGTGTGTGTATGTATATATGTGTGTATATATATATATATATATATGTGGATATATATATATATATATATATATATATATATATATATATATATATATATATATATATATCTATATCTATATCTTTATATTGCATCCAGTAGAGGAGCTTAATATGTACACATTTAAAGAAAGCAAGCAGCGATGACTATGGCAGAAACATTTTAGAAATATGGTACAATTCGGAGTGCAAGTGGGCATCCTAGATTAAAAAAGGATGTTTTTAGAGTCATGCATTATGAAGAGAGAGAAGGTAGTCCGCTGCAGGGCAGACATTTTTTTTCCCCAAGAAATGCAGGTAGGTGATCTGAATGACATGGATTCATAGGTTGGTACTAGGCTATCGGCCCTAGGGCTTATACAAGCCTATAGCCATAATTCTTTGGCTATTTCCTCCCACACTATTTACTTCCCTGGACCCCTGTCTAGCAGGGCGACTGACATGATCCCTGGGGTGAATTTCCTTTCTTCCATCCAATCGTCAAGGTTCCTTTTGAAGAGGGCCAAAGAGGTCCTCTGCTTGACATGTATGGGCAGTCTATTCCAGAGTCTAGGGAGTCTCTGGGTAAGGAACCTATCCCTCCAGCATGTTTTGTTTATTGTGATGACAAGGTTTAGATCCCTGGAGCGTGTGGCTCTGAGGGATTGGGATTTCTTTAAGTGTAGCACATCCAGCAGCTCTGGGTTTGACATGGCCTTGTATGTTAAGCAGAGCTCGCCTCTTGAGTATACTATATGCGACAGAGTATAGCTGGAGTTTTTTAAGATGGTCAGTGTAGGGCATTTGCTATAGGCCTGTGATTTTTTTAGTGAGGTATTTCTTCGGCCTTTCCAGTTGTCGCAGATGTCTTGAGAGGTATATACCAAACTGGGCGTTGTATTCTATAATAGGTATAATGAGGGATGAGTACGGTGGGACAATGACCTCCTTTTTTCTGGATGAAAAGCCCTTAGTGATGAGGTGTGCCACATAGAAGGATTTCCTGACTGTTGTGGCAATGTGGTTATCGAAGGTGAGACCACTGTCCACCTGTGTCCGTAAGTCTCCTCACACTTTCGGTGTTTAGTGTACTGCCACCTATGTGATAATTCATGGATACATGTTTTTCCCAAAGGGGATAACTGTACATTTCTTGGCATTGAGCTTGAGCCCATGGCTCTGGCACCAAGGATCTGTTTCTGTAAGGCCCTTTTGTAGAGTATCCACATCATTTGGGGATTCAGTAATGGCTCCCAGTTTGCAGTCCTCTGCGAACTTTGTTAGCCAGAGTCCCTTAGTGTTGGCCTGTACTTCAGAGAAGTAGATGCCAAACAAGAGCAGTCCCAGGACGGAACCCTGAGGTACTCCACTTCTCAGTTGTCTTGAGCTGGAATTGGAGTCTGCTACTTTTACAGTGGGTTTTGTCAGTAAGCCAGTTGGCAACCCATTGAGTGAGGTAGGGATTAATGCCCAGCTTAGTAAGTCTATCTATGATTCCAGAGTGGGAGATGGTGTCAAAGGCCATGGCGAGGTTCAGATAGGCTGTGTGGACCGCCTTACCCTTGTCCAAGGCTCTGGAGACTGATTCAAAGAAGTCAGTCAGGTTCAGGAGACGAGATCGGCCCTTCACGAACCCAAACTAGGTGGGGTCCAGTCTTTGAAGGTTGCCAATGTCTTTGTTTATAAGTTCCATGATAATACATTCCATGGCCTTGCAGATCGGGCTCATCAGACTGATGGGGTGGTAGTTTCCGGGATCCAAGGTGGATCCCCCCCCTTGTGGAGTGGGATAACTGTAGCTGTGTGCCACTCGGTGGGCATGAAGCCTGAAGTGATGCTATGATTAAACATGACATTTAGGCGAGGTGCCATTTTCTTTTGTAGTTCATGTAGTGCACAGCCCGTGATGTCATCTGGTCCCATAGATGCTGTATACTTAGCTTTGGAGAGTGCGTTTTTTACCTCTGTGGCCGTTATTATCGGAATTTGGCAATCTTCCTGTATTGAGATAGGCCATTTAGGGGGTGAGAGGGGGGGTGAAGTTGGCAATGGGGGTGAGAGGGGGGATGAAGTTGGCACTGAATTGATCTGCCAGGATATTGGCAATATTCTTGGGATCAGTATATTTAATGTCATTCTGTTGTAGCTCAGAGCAGATCTGAGCATTACCATTTAGATTCTTTACATAGTTATAGAATATTTTTGAAGAAGTTGTAGGGGGAAATAAAACACTGACATAATTTTGAGTTTGTGTGGCAATTGTAAGTTATTTTTTGTGCAGTGGAAAGAAATAAGCTGCTGGTAAAGAATGATCTGCAATTTATCCAATAAATAGGGAAGAGAGCAAAGTAGATAGCCAAAATAGTGTATATCTGTCAACATAATGTATGATTAGAGCACCACATCACTGGCAAAGGGAGGGGTTGTGACTGCACAGTGTGATGGAAGATACTATACACTGACCAATTACCTCAATAAAGTAAACGTGAGTATGAACCTAATTTAATTTATTTTTGTTTTATTAAATTTACGTGAGTGAACACTAGTGAGCTATTTTCAGCAGTAACATCAGAGAAGATTGAAGTACAACTGTAGATATATAGAATAATAAAGTGGATTAAAATATACATCATAGGCACAAATGAACATCTAATTCAACATTACTGACAAATATGAGGACATGAAAACTGTATAGAAATCATATAATGTATTCAAAGTAGGCACAATACACCCCAGAATTCTGACATAAGTACACTTTGAACGTCTTTATCCACACTATTAATTTTTTTTCCTGTGGGCATTTTATAGAATTCAAGGCACTCAAATTTGATGTAATGGTTATGATCTGCAGTTGATGTTTATGTGGGGAAGGCAGCACATATTTTATTTTGTCCTTAAGAAATATGCACTTTGGTTTTATATCTCTTGAATGTTGCAGATATTTCAGCCTATGGATGTGGATAGGTCAGTTCACTTATTCTGTTTACACATATTTCAAACCTTTTCAGCCACAACCTGGCCCACAAGGGGCAGGGCTATATGTAATTGTATATAGATGTGCATGCATATGCACATATTCATGTACATACACATGTGCATGTGTGCATGCACACAAACACATTGTAAAATAGTTTGGTGGTTCTTGCCATGTGATGTCAGTGTTGTAAAACTGAAGTGAAATGTTAATATCAGCTGCTGTATAAAGTGTTTTAAGAAGAAAAAGTGATACTGCTTCTTTAAAATAGACGTGCACAGTTTTGTACTTGCTAGAGAAGCCTCCCACAGGAATTGTTTATGAGAAGTTATTGAATTAAAATGGTGTATAGAAGGAGGTCTATGGCTCTGTGAGGGATGTTGACTTCTATATGTAGGAGGAGTTTGGGTCTGGAACAGCAGTTCTGTAAAGTATGATGCAAGAAAGGAGAAGGTATTCCCTAATAGCCTGATGAAGCCTGGACATCCTTCACTAGGAATCCAGGAAGAATGAAGATGTTGAAAAACACCTTTGAACTGTTAAAACTGGTGTGAGAGACTATTCCTTGGATTCAGAAACAGTGCAATGTGAAAAGTAATACTGTGTGATGAGCGGCGGTATGCAGGACAATTCAGAGGCACAATCTCAGTGGTTGCACAAGACTGTGAAATACAGGGGCCAGCACACTATGCAAATGACTATATAATATGATGGAAATGAACAACTTTATTATAATGAGGGTAACTGTGAATGCAAATCGGTGTGAAAAGCATAGTAGAGTGATGAAATCATTGTGAACAAAGACACAGTGATATGTTGCTGGTAACAGAAGCATTAGCAGAAGTGTATATGTTTGAGACCATCCTCTCAACCAGTAACCACAAAAGTGTGGGATATCACTGACACAGAAATAGTGGCTGCTACTGTGTGACTAGAGATGCTGTACAGATGTGCCGTCCTCAGTTGCAAGCTTATGGGATGCTTGGAATACCTGTCTTATGTACACTAAAGTATGTGTAGCATTAACCGTCCTTACAACATGGACCTTCCACTAACCAAATGGGAGCATGATAAATGTAGGCTGTGTCCCACCCATTTGCCTCACAGAAATTGCACCAGTTCCATCATACCGTAATACAGCATGTGGATGAGCATATGTGGCTTCTGCGTACCTTGTAGGATAGGAACACCACCATGTGGGCATTTTATGAAGTAGCTTGTTTCCCTGAAATACTTGATGCCATCAACTGCATCAACATTACCATCAAAGCATTACCTGGCACACCATGAGAATGGTAAATAAACCTTAAGGGATTCCACTCCATCAATTGCCAGGTGGTTTGCAATGCACAGGGTGTGATCTACAATGTGTCAGTGCACCACTAGACTGTCCCCATGATTCTTACATGTGGTATACGTGAGCTGTATCAGTATTTGTCTGGGGTGATTTCCCTTGGAGACATCATTGATGCCAATTGTGCCCTAGAGCTTTGGCTTATCACACCTGTTGGAAACCTACAGACTATGACAGAGCATCCATTCAATACTGCAGTGTTCCAGGCATGAAACGTTGTCAAATGTGTGTTCAGACTGATGAAGACCCACTTTTGCTGTTAAGACTGCCATGGTGACATCTTGCTGTATGCTTTGGAAACTTGTTGCAAGATATTTGCTGTTTGTGCAGTGTTATACAGTGAGCTGGTGTGTACACAGATGCAGAAGATGTGCAGGAACTAACAGTAGAGAAGGTGCATGGTGAATAGTTAGTGGAGGACTGAACCTCAGTCAGTGATCATATAAGGTGGAGATGGGTGCTGTAAGCTATGGCAGTGACTAAGAGACAGTGTCTGGTTCACAACTGTTGACCAGATTATGCAATACTGAGCAACATAGGCTTGAACTGGTTGTTATATTGCACATGTCAATCAGTGCATGGGCTGTCAATATTGTGCAGCAGCAAAAGCTAACCAGAAAACAGAGCAATGTGGGTAGGGCACTGCATATCTTCATATGCACAGGTAGGGAGTGAGTGCCATAGGAACATAGGTTGGCAGTGGGCACTGTGTGGTTGGGAATGCTAGTGATCTGCATGTGTGTCATGGTCTGGTGAGTGTGGTGAACTTGGAAGACTGTGCAGGAAGGGAGTGGTGTCTGTAGTCTGGTGTATGTGTGCAGAGGTGGGTGGGATTAGATGGTCTGTGGGCAGGCGTAGCTGCTACAGAAGTTGCTGTAGTATGCGTGTTTCTCTTTGACAAGTCCAGGGCAGCTTCAGGCAGTGTGTGTGTGCTGAATCTGCATGTTCCCGTCCTTTGGCGTGTCTCTCTTAGGTATGTCATTAGCATGATCTGCAGCTGTCACAGAGGCACTGAGGTGTTCACTGCGAGTGTGAATAGTGGTCTGTGCCACAGGTAGAGTCGGCATGCACTCCCATCTGCATGTCTGATGTGTATCCACAGTCTGCTACAGTGCCCTCAACACTGGTAGTAGGCATGGAAGGCATGATGCTATGGATCCCAAGGTGAGTTTCCACAGTGGAGGAGGAAGAGGATCAGCCATAGGAATGATGATGCCTCGGTGTATGTCTGCACATGGACATAACTACCCATGAGACCTGACAAAGCCCTTTCTGATATCCTCAAGCATGTCATATACCACACTGATCAGCTCTGCACTGGCTGAGGTGGCGCCCACCTCTGCCTGGATGACTGCACTGCACCTCCATTGTGTAACAGCCATGGAGACACTCAGATCAGGTGTGGTAAAAAACTAAGATATTGTTAACCTCTAGCACACCACCCCACCACTTTCATCCACACCCTGATGGGAGCTACCAGCACCTACTGTTGCCTGGAGTACAGGGGATGAGGTTTAATCTTTGGCTGTAGTGTTGGCCATATCCTCTTCTACACTGCTCACTTGTGACTTCAGGGGTGAGTTTCACAGGCAGTGTAGCTGTGTCCTTGGAAAGGAGGGTAATATGCCCACCACAGTACCTGTGCCTGACACTGGCACTGTACCACACACACACGCAAACACACACACATACATTTTATATATATATAATATATATATATATATATATATATATATATATATATATTTTTTTTTTTAATTTTTATTATTTTCTTAGCAGTGTGTCATATATTGAGCCACACTGCTCCTGGCACCATCATCATGCTTAAATGTTTCCTCAGCATCAGCCATGCAAGCTTCCATGGTGGAGGACCCATACACTGAATCGCCTCTGAAACCTGACCGACATCTTAGTGTATCAGTGCTACTTACTAACATTCCCAGATTCCGTTAATTAAGTATGTAAAACAGCATGGCACACAAAAAATACAAGCTCATGTACCTTGTACCTCATAGCAGCTGAAGCACCAAAGTATCTGCAGGGGAAACATAACCATGCTTCCTATGTGACTAGTTCAGCCTGTGACATGTACTACATTATATATATGTAAGGGCGTACTCACCTGTGGCATCACCCATTAACACGTGTTGCGTGGGTGAAGTCCCATGCCAGTGCCAACTCCTTCACTGGGTATGACGGAATGGCCTGTCACCACAGACAGAGATGCCAGGATCTCTTAAGTGTCTCTAAGAGATGACTATGTAGGCATGTCCTCTCCCACATGATCATCTTGTCTTGTGAAGATTGGTAGCATTCATGTGGGTATTGGTGACCCTGTGACATACTTGATCTTGCAATGTGTTATGGCCATTATCAGTGTTTAACTGCACAATAAGGTCCTGAAGTGTATGAATGTGGAAAGATCAGTTGCTGTTGGTTAGGGGAATCTCATGGGCATTTTCAAGAAGGACCTGCAGGAAGAAGGCTATATCTGCTTGGGAGGACTTATCCATTCTTTTCCTTTCTTTTGCAGACATCTTGCTCTGTAGATGTGGAAATTATTATATGTTAAGCTGTTGGGCAGTGATAACTGCTACACTCTCAGCTATATTACAGTATCCCATCACACAGTCCAAAAAGAGCAGAGACTTTGTAACCACCCAGAGGCACAGATGACGTCAAAAGTTTGCTACCATGGGCTAGCTGTCTATAGTTGGATGTACCTGTCAAACCTGCTGTGACAGCATGACTGGATGCCACTGTTTTCTGTACATGTGGACCATATAGCATGGCGCTTCAGAATCACATGTGCATGGTTACAGTTGCGTTCCCTTATACTGTCTGTCCCAAATGACTGTGATATAGTTACCTAGGTAAGTACTGGGCTAGCTGCCCTTCTGGGCCATTTTAAGCCTAGCCAGTTTCCTTCAAAGGTAGGAATCAAACCTGTGCCTTCTGTCTATGAGGTAAACACCTTAACCATTATGCCTCTCCCAAAATTCATTTGTCAGAAGTGGAATTTGAACCTATGCCTCTAGAGGAGAATATGACTTTAACGCAGTGACTTAGACTTCTTGGCCATCCTGACAACTGCTGACAGTATGTAACGTGTTAGTAGTGTACCTATCTGCCTTTTGATGTTTTCCACCCTTCCTATATATATATAACTGTTTCAATAACAGCTGTAGTAGCAGTATAACAATTGCCCACTGGTGTATGCTTCCTGTTTTGTAGGTGTTTAGCACAACATGAAGCTGAGGCCCACTGCAAATGCCTAAGTGTGACACTTTCAACCCAGGTGTTTGCCCACAGATGTAGAGGTATGTGTGTGTGTGTGTGTGTGTGTGTGTGTGTGTGTGTGTGTGTGTGTGTGCACATACATGCATGCAAGCAAGACCCCTTCTTCCCTGACCCAGCACAATATTTTGCATATGTAGTACATCTCAGCCCATATAATTGCCTTTGGAGTCATCCCCCCCACCTCTGCCACCTATAACAGAGAGAGGAACACATTTGAAGGGAATTCACCCATCCCTCTCAGCAACAAAGAGGCACATTTAAAAAAACATTCCCCCTACTCTTCCAACATCAGACACATTTTGAAATGCAGTTCCTCACCCTAAACAGTAACAACAACAGATAAACATGTATTGAAAAGCACTTCTCAACCATAAGCAGTAACAGAGAGACGATGTTGCAAAACAGTTTCCCTTCCCAAAAAAATAGAGAGAGAGAGACATTTTAGGCAGTATCCCTTCCTTATAGTCTGTATCCTCTATCTCCATCAAACGTACATCATGCTGTTTTATCAGTAAAGCACTGTGGCAGTAAAATTCAAAGCAGAGTAACAACCTTCCTTGACCCCAGCCTTAACTTAACAGTTGGATCTTGACCAACTCCAGCTGTAATAGGAGTAGGGCAGCAGTGAGATGGCCTACACATTCCCCCACATGTGTTTTGACAGCGGAAAGCAGATAGCGGACTCTGACAAGTTAGCAAATTTCTTTAGGGCAGTGAGCATTGCAATAGTCATGACTATATTTATCTTGCAGTTTCAAAGCTGTTAGTATGGCAGTTGTGCTATTCAGACAGAGGTATGGCAGTTATGCTATTCAGACAGAGGTAAACATCTTTGAGTAGCATGTTTTGTGCAGTGCATACCTGGCCAAACAGGAGTTGTTGCAAAGCACATGGCACATGTGTGGGTGAGTCAGTGCCCCTTGCAAGAATGCAGATGCATTAAGCATGTGTAGTGGCTCCTAGAGGCACTAAAGAACAATAATGAAGTGATATTTGTTATGTACAGATCATATCATTCTCAAACTTACTACTCTGGTAGAGCATGTGTTTATGCTTCACTATGTGGTTGAATCATGCACAAGTTATGCTGCCTTGGTGCCCATCAGTTTGCATCTCTTGACACCTGCAACATAGGTCAGTGCAAATGTGCTACCATATTCACCTACATTGTCTCGTGTGACGTGGCCATAGTTTCTGAGAGTGCTGAATGTGGCAGGACTCCCAGGTGGTGCATCAAGGAATCCAAAATATTTCTGTACTTCACTGGAAGTTGCTACTGGGGACATTTTTATATGGGTCCCGACAGTAAAGTGGATTCCTGGCACTGCTCATTGCAGAAGTCACCACTCTTAACAGGGCATCATCCACACAGGTGAGTGGTGCAGGCACCACTACAGTGATCTAAAGAAGGTGCCACCTTGATCTTCTTTGCCAGTGGCCAGAGAAGGCCAGTGAAAGTGTCCTGAGTTCTACAGTAAGCAGTCCTGACAGGTGCATTTTACAGCTGTGTGCTATTAAGTGCTCAGCCACATTCTGTACATGTGGTTCATGTAGATTTTTCTTTTCTTTTGTTTTCTTAGCTCCTTTATAAGTAGAGGAAAACAGACTGACCTGTCAAAGGTGTGTGGAATAACTCTTCAACTTCTCTGGTGAGTGTGTGTACATGTATTTATAATATAAAAGGTTTGCTATCAAAATGACGAGTACCAGTTATACGGAAATGGGAAAGTCGAACAACAGTTGGACAATTCCTGTGTCACCTAACCTGCACAAGTGCGAGTGCTCAGATTCGCGAATGCCACAGCGCATCCCACACCTGTCTTTAACATTCTGAATACAGATCGCGGTACAGTGAGGATTGGGAAATTACCCTTTTCCTTACTGTAGTGCGATCTCAGAATTGGAATATATTATTTGCAGGGGGTGTGAGGGGCGCAGGGGCAAAAATATGGCATTACATAGTGTGCATTAGGGACTTGTTTAACAGAATGTCGAAAGTGCGAATTTGAAGTCGTTGGTGTGTGCACTTCGACATTCTGTCCTACTTGATATTCTGAACTTCGCACATCTGATTCGCAGATGTGGATGGATTTTGTTTTGCACTTCGACAATATGATGGTAAACCATGTAAAATATAACACACATTGTATCGCTGCATATAGTTTGTATACCAGCAGAATTGTGTATTGGTACATAATCGTTAGAAGTGGAAATCCCTTCTTGTGAGAATACATGCCTCCTGACACAAATGCACTGTATGTGCAGGCTGTCATGTTGTTCCAGTCACTCTATCTGTGTGTGGTGCCCAGGCTGTCATGGTTGGGATCATATGCTTGCCTTTGCTTGTCTCTCTGACCTGCTGTCTACCATACTGTACTCACAACAATGTCTTTGGCCCCCTCCATTACCATGTCTGTTGCCATAGGCCTGACATCCATACAGGTGCCTTGGTCTGATTACTTAGCATACTGAATGCACTGTCCCCTGCAAACCCCATGATAGTGCCAGTTCTACTTGGCATAACCTGGTTAGGCTTCCAAGTTGTATGCTGGCTGCCTTGTGTCGTACTGCATGACTGTCAGCCAGTGCATGGTGCTCAAGTTTAGGCTGCTGTTTTGACAACTTTGACTGTGTCCCACTGGCATGCTCCATCTTTATCTCTGCAAGCATCTGTACAGTAGGCAGTGTCTACAAACTGACTGCTTGCATGTCTCTTGTGCATACCACATTGCACCAGAGCTGTCCCAGTCCAGCTCCCATAGACCCTGTGGTCATGCATTGTTCTCCTTGAATACAAACACAGGAGGACTGCCTAGAATCTATGCCCTTGTGCCCTTTGTGATGTGCTGCCTACAGTTCGACCATTTTATGTGCCATGTCAGAACTATTCTCTATATTGCCATTTTATACATAACATTTTACTTCTCCATGTACTTTTATGCCTGATTGTGCAGTATCATTATGCATAACACTGTCTTGCAAATTTTTTCTCTTGGTATGCCTCTTTCTCACTAGCCTTATTTTATATTTATTTGATTTTTATTTTTCTCCATTTATGTTACTATTTTGTGCATTGTCGGTTACAACTGTGGCTATGCTGCAGCAGTGCTCATCTCACTATCTTCCCTGCCATTGCTTGCTGTGTCTCCAGCTACCTCCAGGCCTTTCGGTCCACAAGGTGATGAAAGTCAAACAGCAGAAGGTGACCTGAAGGGTTTCATAGTGCCAATCTGTGATTTACAACCTGCAGCTGAGGGGAAGAGTGCTATTTCTCCATGTGGGGACGCTGCAGTAGGTCAAAATAAGTTACCTGCCTGGAGCTGGTGGATTTGGTGCTGGCACTGGTGCAGTAGTGTTTTGATGTCTGTATTAGCTGCCTGGTGAATATCCTTGTGTGAGTAGTAGTTGCAACACTGTATAGTCCTATCTACAAGGCCACCAGTAACTAGAACCAGCAGGGAGGGCAGTCACAGAGGTTAATAATCTCTGGCTAGATTCAGCAGTTGACACTGCAGAGATCAGCTGCACCCGTCATACCCCATCATAGTGTTTCCCTTCTGTCTCCAGTTTGTAGTCTAATTGTACCCATCACCATTTGTCCTGTCATCTGTCTGTCTTTCCTTTGTGTTTCCCACCTTTTCTTTGAGCATTTCATATTGTTAGTCTCTGTCTGTCTTTATCAACTGTCATTATAGGTTCATAGGTTCATAGGTTCATACTAGGCTATCTGCCCGAGGGCATTTACAAGCCTAGCCCATAGTTTTGTGGCTTACGCCACCCCTTTAGTATGGGGAACTATACCCATTATTTTGCTGTGCCTCTGTTGAGCAGTGACACTGAGGTAATCCCTGGGGTATATCTGCGATCTCCCATCCATTGGTCAAGATTTCTCTTGAACAAGGCCAGCGAGGTGCTCTGCCTCACATATACCGGGATTTTATTCCACAGCATAGGGAGTCTTTGGGTGATGAATCTATCCCTCCAGCACGTCCTATTAATAGCCGTGTCGAGGTTTAAGTCTCCGCCCTTGTGGCTCTGACGGATCTAGATTTTTGAGGTGAAGCATATTCATCAAATCTGGGTTTGACATGGCCTTGTATGTTAGGCAAAGGTCACCTCTGAGCAAGCGGTGGCGACTGAATAGAGCTGGAGTTCTTTCAGTCGGGCAGCATAGGACAGATGTTTGAGACCCTTTATCCTTTTGGTGAGGAACTTTTGTGGCCTCTCCAGCTGCTGCAAGTGTCGGGTCAGATACATTCGAATGGGGCATTGTACTCAATCATTGGTCTGATGAGTGATGAGTATAGGGAGACTATGACCTCCCTTGATCTAGATGAGAATCCCTTCATGATAAGGTGGGCAATGTAGAAGGTCTTCCTAACTACTTTAGCTACATGGGTGTCGAATGACAGACTACTATCAACCTGGGTCCCCAGGTCCCTGATAACTTCTTCTGTACTCAGTGGATTGCCACCTATTTGGTAGCTAGGTAACCTTGTTTTTCCCGAAGGGTATGACTATGCATTTTTGGCATTTAACTTTAGGCCATGGCTCTGGCACCAGTTATCCGCTTCTGTGAGACCCTTCTGAAGGATATCTGTGTCAGATGTGTTTTCTACTATGGCGCCCAGTTTGCAGTCATCTGCAAACTTTGTCAGCCATAACCCTCCTGTGTTTGCTTGTACTTCGGAAAAGTAGATGCCAAACAAGAGTGGGCCCAGGACTGAGCCCTGTGGTACACCACTTGTGACAGGCTTTGAGTCTGACATGGCGCCAGCAACTCTGACCCTGTGGGTTCTGTCACTCAGCCAGTTTGCAACCCATCTTGTGATGTATGGGTTAACATTTAAGCTGATGAGTTTTTCAATGATACCCGAGTGGGGTATTGTATCAAAGGCCTTCGCCAGATCGAGGTAGGCTGTATGGACTGCCTTTCACTCATCAATGCCTTCGGTGACTGTTTCAAAAGTCAACCAAGTTTAGAAGGCATGATCTGCCTTTGACAAAGCCAAACTGGGATGGATCCAAAGTCTGCAAATTCCCTATGTCTTTATTTATGAGGTCCATTATGATCCTCTCCATGGCTTTGCAGATAAGGCTTGTCAAGCTAATGGGCCGGTAATTTCCAGGGTCGGTGGAGGCACCGCCTTTGTGAAGTGGGACCACAGTTGCAGTGCGCCACTCCTTGGGTACGTATCCAGAGGTAAGACTATGATTAAACAGCTGTCCTAGCTGTGGGTTTAATTCTTCATTGAGTTCATGGAGCACACAGCCGGGGACACCATCAGGTCCCATGGATGCTGTGTTTTTTGCTTTGGAGAGAGTAGTTCTCACTTGGGCGTTGGAGATGTTTGGGGGCTGCAATCGCTGGTATAGATATCTCTCCTTTTGGGGGGGAGAAGTTTGCACTGAACCTGTCAGCCAGTATGTTGGCAATGTCTGTAGGATCAGTAATCTTCACATCATTTTGAACTAGTTCTGAGCATATCTGGGAGTTTCCTCCCAGGTTTCTAACATAGCTAAAGAAGGCCTTATGATTGTCTTTTGAGTCTTTAGCTATTTTTCTCTCAAAATTTGCTTTGGATGATTTTATGAGAGCTCTTAGTTTTTTACTTATAGTGATCAAGGGTGTCTTACCTTTTAAGGATTTTGCTCTATCTTGTAGTAGCTTCCTCCTTTTGTTGTAGAGTTTGTTTATGGCTGGGGTCCACCAGAGTGGACGCTTGCCTTTGGTACAAAGAGTCTTTGTTTTGCTTGGGATTGCCTTATCCATGCAGTCCTGCAGGTGCTGGTAGAAGGCATTTGTAAGTGATTCAGCGGCTTGAGTACTGTTTTCCGTCGGCTCGGGGCCTTAAAGGAGACCACACTAGTCTTTAGAAGTGTGAAGTCGGCTTTCGAGAAGTTCTTTACTGTGGTCTTTTTATTTCAGGTGGGGTGGGATGAGGACCTCCAGCGAGATTAGTTTGTGATCTGATCTCACCAGTGAGGGGTATACTTCGGTGTTGAACATTGTGCTCTCATGTTCGTGATGATGAGATCAAGTATGTTTTCTCCTCTTGTGGGATGGTGACTAGTTGTTCCATGGCATTTGAGTTTATGAATTCCAGGAACTTTTGGGCTAGGGTGTTTGGGCTTGAGTAGTGTTCCCAGTCTATATTAGGGTAATTGAAGTCACCTAGTATGATGGTGTTTGGTGATACATTTATCCCCTCTAGTGTTTTCAGGAAGGCCATGTGAGGTTCCTGAGTTTGTGAGGGTGGCCTGTAACATGCTACAATTTGCAGAGCAGTCTTGCTTATGGTTAATTGCACCTGGATGGTCTCCGATGCATCGTGCGTTGCCACCAGTCTTGAGGTGTGGGTGTCTTTGATGAATATGGATACCCCCCCTCCTTTCTTGGTATTGTCCGGATTTTGGGGCCGAAACGCATGATAAGAGGTAAAACCTGATAGTGCTGGGGTGCTCTCAGGAGCCTTGAACCAGGTTTCTGTCACTGCACAGACATCGATGTTCTCCATACTGAGAAGGGCCTCGAGTGCGTGCATTTTGAGATTTAGACTTCTGGCATTGAGCAGCATTACCCTTAGTTTTTTCCTTTTTGTGTTCTAGGGTGGTAGGTTTAGAATTTGAGCCTTGCCTAAAAGGCACTATGGGGTGGCAAGAGCCTTTGCCAATATCCGAATCCCAGGGTGACAGGTGCAAGCCGTCCCTGAAAGCAGCGTGGCTTGTCCAGCATGTCATCCCAGGCAGACAGACATTGGATCCCCTTTGAATGACACCAGAGTTTAAGCCAATTGTTAAAGCTGATCATCTTATCTCTGTATTGTGGCATCATTCTTGGTGAAGGTAGGATACTGCTCAAGGTCAGGGTCATACCTACCTGGGCTACATAATCAGAGAGCTCCTCAATGTCTCTTTTCATGTAGTCCAAGGAGGTACGCCTCAGGTCGCTTACACCAGAGTGGACAATGACTGAGTCATATTTGTACCTGCTGTTGAGAGACCTGAGTGCTTGCGTTATGTGGCGGATTCTAGCGCCCGACAGGCAGCTTACTGTGACCTTCTCCTTACTCAGTCTGGTGAGCGGGACGGCAGTGTGTCTGACTATGGAGTCACCAATGACTAGTGTGTCTGGCATTGTGTTTGGCCTTAAGGGCTGTGACTGTTTGACACTCTGACTGTGAGGTCTATGTGTTGCAGGTGTTGTGTTCTGAGGTGGTGGTTGTTTGGGTGTCTGCTTTGGTGGCCTCTGCTGTTTTGGTAGATTTTTGATCAGAGCCGAGTATGTCTTTGTGTGTTTATGTGTATGATTTGAGGTTGTGATGGTACTATGTGAGACTGGGTCTATAGTGTGTGTGGTAACCTTCTCCTCCTGACTGGTCTTGCCAGTCCTATGTTGAGAGAGCTCAGCCTCCAGTTTGGCCGTATAGTTGCATCTCTCGCATGTATTTGTGTTTTGTGGGAGGAGGAGAGGGTTGTCTGTGTACATGAGGCAATTGTAACATTGCCTCAATATTCCCAGGTTCACCAGCTGAGCAGGAGAGGACACTAGCAACTGATCCTCGACATGCTAGAAGGACTAGACAAAAACTTTAAAAGAGATTCCGGGGACGTGAGTGACCGAGAAATGGGGGTTTGCCTTTTGGGGTGCTATCTATAAGAGTGCCGTATCAAGGTAATAAGTACTGTAGGAGCAAGTGCTAGGTTTAACAGATAGAGAAAAGTCTACTTGGAGTCAAGTAGAGATGATCTTTTTAGGTATTAGAGAAAGTGCTAGTAACAGGGATGCTTAAAGGTAAGATTGAAAAGAATGCACTCTGCAGTGTGCACTAGAGAAGTTAGATATGAAAGTAGGTAACTTGAGTTTTACCTGTTTAAAAAGTTAAGGTTTAGTGGAGAGTTACTATTTTTAAAACAGCAAGATGGACTGAAAGGGGTGGTTACTTTTGTATTTTGGTACTATGAAATACTGTACTATACCATCTTTACAGACCGCACCTTCCCCTTAGTTACTTCCATTCTACCCTTCTTTAAAAAAACAACTGGGCATTTATCCCCCCCCCCAAAAAAATGTGACCGTGCAACCTATGTTTCTTAATCCCATGATTTATGTGTGGCCCCATAGGGACAGAAACAAAGTCCTTTATATATTTTCTGTTGCATCACCTGTATGTAAAAGAAAGGTTTTGCACCAGTATGTTACATAACACTGCATAAGTTTATGGACTGGTCATTGTGTGTGTGTGTATATGTTTCTTAATACACCCCCACATACCACACGCTCACATCATATATAGTGGAGTAAAGATGTTTTCTCCTTAACCCCACATTTGAGAAAGGTAACCATTTGAAATGTCGGGATCCACTAGAGCGAGTCCTAAAAAGCGGAGACTGAATGTCCAAAAGAGCGGACTTACATATACTAAGTCCAAGATGGCCATTTCCTAGAATATTCCCTTTTCTCTGAGGTATGGTGATCTCAGAGTTGATATATATAAATTCAGGGGATCAAGGCTTGCTCACTTGCAAAAAATAAGTGTAAAGGAGAAGGGCAATGTTCGAGATTCGCTCTTATCAAAGATATTCGATGTTTCTTCTTTTTTTTTCCAGCAGACATTTTAATATGGAGCCTTGGAACAATCTTAATCAATGTATAGAAATGTGAGTTGTTTTTATTTTTGTTCAGTTGGTTGCAGGTTTCTTTTTCATCAGGTTTATATTGATCCTGTTTAGTTAAAAAAAAAAAAAAAAAGAAATTGTAGGTTTTGAATTCTGCATTTGAGCAGACTACTGTCAGTAGCATACCTCTCAACCTGAAATCATCAGAAATCTGGACAAAGGCCCATGAAAAGTAGGTACAACTGGCCAAATATCTGGATACTGATTGGCATAAAATTTGCATACATAATTATATAACCTCCATCCACTCCAATGGAGTTGTGGGACCTGGACACCAACATTCAAAATGCAAATTGAAGAACAGACAACATATTAAACACAAAATATAACCAGAATAATAGTATTTTATTGATATAACATTTGAACTTCTTTCAGACTTTGAACTTGTATAAAACTGAAATGCAATTTCCTTTTATAAAAATGAATTGACTGGTATACTAATATTAAATAACACCGCTAAATATAACAAAATTACCAAGTATTAACTAATAGTCCAGTATCCATCTGCCTGTCCAGCATAGAAAACATTTTACACAATTATGTTCCCCAGTCGGTCAGTGCAATCCAGGGTCCAAAAACTCGTGTGTGTCTACAATCATTGCAAATCTACTGGGCATTGTCTGTACTCCTACAAGGTTGTTAAGGCCTGGAACTCCTTAATTATATCTATTAGGTCTTTACCCCCTGGACCTCTCCCTTCTTTCAAAACCACTCTGAAAGACTTCCTAGCTAAAATCTGTCTCTGTTCTTGCCTAAAACCAGGATAATCTATATCCCTAAATGTGAACAAGTACCTTTTTATTCCTTATACCTCCTTATTCGCCTTTTTCACTTACTTCTTTACTGCTATCAAATTTTCTTTCCTGACTTTCTCTCTGAATATAGCATAAGCCTAAGTATCTCTTCAACGTCACACAGCTAATAATAGATATAACAAGACCTAACAGAAATAAAGACCGTGTCTCAGTTCTCGTCTGCATACTGGTCTCTGACCCAAATAAAATTTCAGCAACAGGCGCACTTCCTTGCAACATTAGTGACCATCTACCAGCCTATGTACTACGTAAAACCAACCAGATACCTTCCCAACACCAGTTCAAACAAACTAGAAATCTAAGTAACTTTAATCCTACAACTGTCTCAATGAAACCCTAAGAAAAATCAGTTGGAATCTACTAAAAGTACTGCCCCTCAATGAGGTTGTTGAGCTCTTTAACTCCACATTATTCAGCACCTTAAATAAACTAGCCCCATTAAGACAAAAAGAGTAAAACCAAGCATGCCATATGACTCTCTAGAGCTACCAAGCAAATTACAATTGTCAGGGACAAAATCTGAAAAAAGTGGCTAAAGTTTAAGAATCCCATGATCTCGTACAATTTAGACAGCTCCGTAATCAAGCAAAGCATCTAATTAATAATGACAGAAAATACTATTATCTAAACCTCCAAAAGAATAACAAAATCCAAAGAAATTTTGGAACTTTATCTCATCCCTAATTAACCCTGGTACCAAAAACAACCCCTGCCCATTCCCAATAAAACACCTGGAGAAATAGCCACCCTTGTTCAACTCACATTTCATTGACACAGTAGGTAAACTTACCACCACATTTACCCAAACTAACACTAATACCAACTCCGATCCACTATCACCTTCCTTCACAGGATACCATAACACCCTCCTTACCAACATTTTCCTTTTCCCCCATACCCATCGATCGCTATTAGAAGTAAACTTATCCTAAAACTTAAACCTGGTTCCAGTGCCCCAGACCACTTACCCCCAGAATACCTTCAAATGTCAGTGAGCTCCATTGCTTAGCCTATGTCCCTACCATCTGGAAAAAAGCATATATACTTCTCTCCACAAAGGTGGTAACAATATAGATATCTCTAATTTCCAACCTATCGCTATTCTCTCCTGCTTCTCTAAAATTCTGGAAAAAATGTATCCATTATCAGCTTCTAAACTTTCTACTACAAAATCAACTCCTCTGTCAAACTCGATATGGGTTTAGGCCAGGTCATAGCGCAACTACAGCTCTTATTTCCTTTACGGACACAGTCAATTGAGCAAAAAACAATGGTAAAATTGTATCCTCACTCTTTCTTGACCCCTCAAAAGCTTTTGATACGGCTTCCCACCCTCTATTCCTCAGTAAACTCTCCAATCTAGGTATGTCCCTCAACTCTAAACTGGTTCACTAACTATCTAAAAAAACAGACGGCAATCTACTAAATGGCTCCACTCTCTCTCCATTTCTTGTGTCCTCCACAGGTGTTCCTCAGGACTCCATCTTAGGATCCCTTCTTTTCACTATTTTTATAAATGACTTTTACTCCACTCTTAAAAATGGATCTGTTATGCAATATGCAAATAATTCGACCATTATTTGCTCTGCTAAATCAAGAACAGAACTTCTGCAAATAACCCAGGATGCCTTTCCAGCTACTGAAATGTGAATGGCCCTAACCCCCAACAAAACTATATTACTGCTATTTACTCCTAAGAAAAAAAACAAGACCGATTTCACCATTCATTCTCAAAACAAAAGCACTGTAGAGGTTGTCTCCCACACTAAATTACTTGGAGTTATTCTACATGAAAACCTGGCATTTGACCTCCATATCCACAATAATTAAAAAAAAAAAAAAAAAAACATACCAAAAACTGGGCTCCCTCTACAGACATAAAACACTTGATAACTGCGCTACAAAATGTACTCTTGCCTTAAGCTTTCTCCTACCTTCTCTCCTGTACAGTGCTCCTCTCCTCACTTTTATCCAGTCCTCCCTAAAAACAAAGCTTGAATCCTGTTACAATGAGGTCACCAAATTTGCAACCAATGCAAAATAGTCCTCCCACTGCTGCATCTCCTGACAATTGCTTAACTGACTTGAACTTCCACATTATGTAAACTTATCTACAACTAATCAGTGCATGCAAAATCATTTATAAACCCACTGACTGCCCAAACAGGCCACTCAGATCCAAAAATCAACTTCTCCTGCAAGTAGACAAACCAAAACTCCTAGAAGGTGACATTCTCTATTCTTTTTCCATTACCAAGCTATGGAATTCATTTCCAATATCAATCAGAATCTCAAATATTTCCTCCTTTAAAAAATCTTTTCAACCCTCTATAACCTGATTCCTCACTCCTTAAGTTATCATCACCATAATCTCCTTCCTCACCCTTTCAAATCTTCCTCTGTCATTACTTAAAGGAAAACCGCACCCACAAACTCAAAAAAATGTGTTTATTTCATCATGATTTGGTATTTCCTACCTTTTAATACCACTCTGGGACTATTTACATCTTTTTAAATATTTTTATATGTAATTTTTGAGTCTGACCACATGGGGTCTGGCATCTTGAATTAATTCTGATTGTTTAGTCTGCCTCTAGGTATCCCAAAATGCAGTGCTTATCTGTAAAAAAAAAAAAAAAAAAACAACTTACATCATGCTGGCCTCTTTTTTTCCTAAAGTTCCTGTCACTGCATTGATTTTACATGCATACACTGATGTATTTCAGTTAGTTTTAAGTAACATTTCATGCCATTCAATGACTTCTTAAAACACAAACAGTGCAAATGCCACAGAACAGACTTTCAAAGTGCTTTCTACTGTTGATTCTAGAAGGCTAAACTGCAGTCTTTTGAATTGTACTATTTTGACTCCTCTCCCATCCTCCTTCACACCTAACTTCCCTAGCTGTCAAAGTGCTAAGGGTAATTTGAGCTGTTACCTGCTGTGATTGACAGCTCACAGCAGGAGACTTGACTCATGCGCTGTTTTCTTGTTCTTGCCTTTACTTTCTGTATGGGGGGGACCAGGGAGCTGTGATATCACAGCATGGGTGGGATTTTAGAACGGTTGTGGTGATATCAGTTTGTGGAGGGATTTGTTCAGAAAACTAATTGTATTCAATGGCTTTGATGACTTCGGTGAATTGGGGGCTGGATAAAAGTTTTTTTAAAGTGAAACCACCACAGTACAGTAAGGTATTATTCTAGTGGAGAGAAACAATTTAAAATATTTTAAATGTTGTATTGTTGTTTATTCATAGCAGGGATACTAAATAGGGAAAAAACGGACAGAGAAGTTGAACATTTAAGAATAGAATCCCATTGTTGTCCTTTAAGCACATATATTTTATCCAACTATGCCTTTCTATCTGGTAATTAATCAGTAGACAACTGGAACTCTTGTGCTGGCTGTTGCTCTTAGTGCACCTTGTAAATATTTTTGTAAGACTGCTTTTATCACAATTAAATCTCTAAATGTATTATTGCTTATTTGGTGTGTATCTCAAACTATATTAATCTGTACATATATGTTTACATGTATCCTATTCTGTTTTTGTATAATACTTTCTGTCTTTGTATAATACTGCCTGTATCTACTAATTGTTTTGGATTTCATGTACTACTATACTAACTGTCTTGTGGAGCTTTTCTCCCTGGGCTTCCACTGCAAATGGGCTCTTTTAGCCCAGTGGACTTTCCTGGTAAACAAATGCCAATAAATAAATAAATAAAATAAATAATAATCAGTTTGGCATAGTGTGGTGGTTCTCCTCATGTGGTCAAGATGAAGTAAAACAGACATAAAGAAAGTAAATATCATACCTAAAAACTGTTGTGCTAAATTTTTGTTAGTGAAACTGTTGGTTTAAAGAAAGCTGTTCCTTTTTTATTTGAGCATGTAGTGCCATTTCTGTATTCATCTGTTCCGTGCCTGGAATGCGACTTAAATAAGTCTCTTTCTCATTCCTGTAGCTTATGAGTGCCCTCCTAACCTTAAATATAAATATTCCCCCCAGTGAGCAATTCAAGAAGCATGGTCATGACTGTGCATCTTTAGCCGCATATTAAAAAAAAAAAAAAACAGCATTTACCTTTGGAAAAATTGCAGCAGAATCCACTTTTTTGCCCCCTTTTCAAGAAAGTATTTGGTTGATTCCCTAACAGTGATCTCACACCGTGCTGAAAGCAGAAGTAATACATGAGAGGAAACGGCATTATGTTATTCGATGATTGCACCTATGAAATAATCACAACACGTATTTTTCCCTTATTATTATTATTATTACTAGAATGCTTTTTATTAAAATTGGCTTTGTGGTGCCATCTTTCTGGTTTTGTCCGGCTCCTCGATGCAGTGAGCTGTCCAGGGTGCTGAAGTACTGTCTATTGCATAATGATTGGTTCCCACTGGATGTTGCTTTGCTGACTTCCCACTTTTTTAGTTTTTAATTAAAAAATATAAGTAAAAAAAAGATATTTTAAAATAAATAATGCTTTTGATTCAGTTGCTTTAATAAGTAAAAAATAAGGCTAAAGAGGAAACATTTGCAAAAGAAACACAGACAAGCTGATTTCAGAAATTCATGTGAGGCTGGATTTGCTGATTCTGGTAATGTGTGTGTGTGTGTGTGTGTGTGTGTGTGTGTGTGTGTGTGTGTGTGTGTGTGTGTGTGTGTGTGTGTGTGTGTGTGTGTGTGTGTGTGTGTGTATGTGTATATATATATATATATATATATATATCTCCCTATCAGTTGATTGGGTTTTGAAAAACTCAAAATTCATATTGGCGACATGATATTGAATTTCTGAAAACTCAAATGTTTTTGAATGGAGATTGCGATACAATGAGGATCAGGAAATTTACTGATGTTCATCGTGTTACACTGCTGCAGTCATCACACTTGGGTTATCCTGCCATCAGGCGGTCTCGCAGTCGGCCAGAGTTCCAAAGTCTTGGTCCGGTGTCGGTTGCTGTCGCTCCTTCCCTGACGTCAGCGCGTCAGGGGTATATAAGATGCTTCCGACGCCATTTTCTTCAGTCTTTCTTGCCGCGTGGTGCCCGAAGCAGAAGCAGTTCACAAGTGCCGGTCGGCCGACTCCTGAGATTTTCGAAGTCGAATTTCAGATCCGAAGTCTTCAATAAAGCTAAGTATCCCGTTGGGGAAACTTTTTTCCTTGCCTCAGACCGATGTCAGAAAAAAGTTAATAATTGTATTTCTTGTGGGAAGCAAATACCTCATAAGGACTTCCACTTCTACTGTATTCCATGCCTAGGCCCTGATCACGACATCACTAGTTGTCAGTTTTGTGCTAGATTTAACAAACGCACTATAAAACGACATTTTGATTTTGCTTTGCACTACTTTGGCCGACGGTTCAATTATACTATGCCGTCGGATCAACCGATGACCGCAATTCCGAAAAAACGCATATACAAGGCTAAAGACAGGCATCCGAGGTCCAAACCGACGAAACCTCTTCTAGGCCAGTCACCGGTTCTCAGTGAGGTGCTTTCGCAGCCCCTGACACCCGCTACTTCAGAGCCACAGGCCGCCTCCGACTCCCACGTGGAGACAACTCGGCCTCTGGATACTCTAGGTATTGGGCCTACGGAAACTAATCCCTCAGATGGGTCCGGAGTCACTGAGCAGGCATCGGCTTCTGAGGGTGTTTTCAGACCTTCACAACTTACCGTTAAAGCAACAGCCAAGACAAAAGTACTATTAAAGACAAAGAAGCAAGTACAGCATTCTCCTGGACAGTCCTCCATGCCTAAGAAACAGATGCTTAAAATGACCGAAGACCTCATTACTCTAATCAGGGGTTCCCATCCCCCTCCTGAGAAAAGGGGTAGGTAGGATACAGACTATGATTCCTCTGATCAGGTTTCCATTTCCTCTGATTCCTCTTCAGACCAGGGATGCTCTCTTCCCCCCTATGAGGACTCTGATGCTGAAGAATCTATCCCTTCAGCCTCTCATCCTGAGGATTATTCTTTTGGGGAAACTTTACATACCATGAGGGAGCATTTCCATTGGGAAAGTCAGGATTATTCAGAATCCAAGAAAAGGCTCAGGGATTTCCTTTTATTGCCTCAGCACAGGCCCCTGGCAATTCTGCCAGTGCTAGATATTGTGGATGATGTGTTCTCTGAATCTAGCTTATCTCCTGATTTTTTGCCCCCTGCACCAGCCAAGCCAGATGGGTATTATAGAATCCCTGACTCTCACAAGTTTCTTTATAAAAACCTTTCTGCTGATCCAGAAACTATTTCCCAGGGTCCAAAAGGGGTTAAGGCTTCCATTGCAAAAAAATCCAATACCCTCTGACAGAGATATTCTAGAGCTTTGGATAGATGGGGGAAGAAAGTTTACACTTCTGCAACTTTAGCAGTAAGGGCTTTAAATTGCCAGTTTCACATGCTTAAGTACCAACAGTATTTAATGGCTCACTTAAAACCGAAAATGCTTGCAAGCTCAGAAGTTCCTGAGTGTAAAGAAATGCAGGATTCATTGCATGCAGTTGAACAGGTGGGAAAACATACTCTGCAATGTGGTTTTGATTCTTTAGAGGCCTCTTGTAGAGCCGCAGTTACAGGTTCTGTGATTCGAAGACATGCTTGGTTAAAAGAACAGAGTTTACCTGATCATGTTAAGGCAAAATTATTGGATGCTCCTTTACAGCATGATGCCTTGTTTTGGTGTTACGGCAGAAGAGGTGTTAAAGAAAATGGAGGATAAAGCTAAATCTATGCAAACAGTCAAGGATTTCTTACAGGTATAGCCACCTCGATTTAGCAGAAATTGGCCAACAAAGAATTGGTCCTTTCCAGTGTCAGACAGGCCACAGAGAGGCAGATCTCAACCCCAAGGCTCTAACAGACAATGACAGTGGGGCACCTCAACCCCAAAAGGAGGTGAGGGCAAGTCTTAACCTTTCAGGAAACAGTACGAATGACTTCCCCCTTCGTACGCCAAGCACTTCCCTTTTGGCAGCCCCCTTAGGGGAAAAACTAGCACTTTTTCTCAAAACTGGCAAACAATCACCCAAGACAAATGGGTTCTGAATATTGTGTCTCAAGGTTACAGGTTCCACTTTCACACTTTACCAAGGCTAAAAGGAATGCCAGACCTGCCACAGAATCAATGGGCAGAGGAACAAAAACAAATCTCAGCCCTCATGGAAATGAGAGCTATTCAAAAAGTACCACAACAGGAACAAGGTCAAGGATTTTACTCAAGACTCTTCCAGGTCCCCAGAAAGGTCAAGACCTGGAGGCCCATACTAGACCTTTCAATTCTAAATACTTACCTAGATATTCCGAAATTCAGAATGTTGACATTACAGCAGCTTCTATCCATGTTGGGCAAGAAGGCTTGGCTTGTTGCTCTGGACCTCAAAGAGACATACCTGCATGTCCCTATCAGACAAAATTGCAGAAGATACCTCAGATTCAAAGCTGGTACAATGCACTACCAATTATCTGCACTGCCCTTTGGCTTATCTACTGCACCCAGGGTCATTACAAAGTGCCTGGAACCAGTAATTGCATTTTGCAGACAAAAAGGAATTCAAATATATCCATACCTGGACGACTGCCTCATTCAAGCAGAGACAAAGGACATTCTTCTAAAGCATTTGGCATTTGTAAAAAAGGTTGCTAATTTCTCTAGGGTACACAGTAAATGAAAAGAAGTAAAAACTAGTGCCCTCACAATCGAGTATATTCCTGGGTGCCAGCTTAAATACAATGGCCCAAATGGCTTATCTCACGCCAGACAAACAAGTTCAACTAACTCAATATTTTCAGTTACTGGCAACCAAGTCCCATCTCCCTGCAAGAAAAATTCTGCAGGCCCTGGGATTCATGGCATCCTGCATACTACTAATACCATATGCCAGACTGCATATGAAGAAATTACAGTGGTACCTAAAAAGTGTTTGGACTCAACACTCGCACAGTTTAGAAGCAGTAATACCAATGATTCCCTGCCTACAACAGGAGTTTCGATGGTGGGCACAGGCATGTCACCTAAACAAGGGTCAGCCTTTTACCCAACCCACAGCCAGGCAAACTCTAACAACAGATGCTTCGGATTACGCCTGGGGTGCACACATGGCAGGAAAATGCATTCAGGGCAAGTGGACCACAGACCAAATGCATCTTCACATCAGTCAAAAAGAGATGTTGGCTGTTCAAAATGCCCTAACAGCTTTCAAGGACCTTCTGCATCCAGGACTATTATTATTAAAGACAGACAACACCACAGTAATGTGATACATAAACAAGCAAGGGGGAACTCATTCTTATCCCCTATGCAGGCAAGCCATGACCTTGTGGAACACAGCTCTAACGTATCAAGTTCATTTGCAAGCACAATTCCTGCCAGGAAAGAAAAGTACTCTGGCAGACGATCTAAGCAGAAATATCATGGACCCTCATGAATGGAAATTGAATCCACAAATCTTCAGCATGGTAACGCAAAAATGGGGATGCTCAGACCTAGATATTTTTGCCTCCCTACTGAATTGCCAACTACAAAAATTCTGCATAAGGACTTATCACACACAAGCATGGAAAGTGGATGCTCTCTCGTTCAGCTGGAAAAACCTAAAAGTTTATGCCTTCCCACCACTGCCTCTCCTTTCAAAGGTACTCCTAAAAGCCAGACAAGAAAAAACACAGATAATCCTGATTACTCCAGACTGGCCATGCCAGCACTGGTACCCAATCTTAAAGAACTTAACTCAAGGCCCACCATGGATTTTGCCTCAAATTCCACACCTTCTGACTCAACAAAACAATCAGATCCTGCACAGTCAGCTCAAAACCCTAAACCTGGCTGCATGGCAGATTCATTAGTCAGATTCATTAGTCAAACAGGCAACACCTCTCTCTCTAAAGCTGTTATGGATGTCATTTTGGAGGCCAGGAGGCCTAGCACCAAGAAAGCTTACTCAGAAAAATGGAAGAGATTCTGCACCTGGAACCAGGCTCAAAGCCTTGATCCTCTTGTCCCAAACATTCCTCAGATTTTACAATACTTAACTGAGATGCTGGACAAAGGCCTGTCCTTCTCATCAATTAAGATCCACGCCTCTACCATTTCAGCACATTACAACATGGATCCTCCTTTATTCTCTCATCCCTTGCTAAAGCAGTACCTCAGAGGGGCAAAAAACATAAGACCGCCCTGGAGAGCACCTACACCAACTTGGGACCTCAATTTTGTTTTGGAAAAACTGACCCTGCCACCTTCTGAGCCAGCCAATACAGTCGATCTAAAATTTTTATCATGGAAAACAGCTATGCTCCTGACAGTAACTTCAGCACGAAGAGTCTCAGAGCTACAGGCATTAATGGCAGTGGAACCCTTTATAATTTTTCATCAGGACAGGGTTTCTTTAAGGACAAACCTCATCTTTATGCCAAAGGTGGCATCTAGTGTGGCTCTTAACCAAACCATCCATTTGCCAACTTTTTATCCAAATCCCCAGAATAAAGGGGAGAAACGTCTGCACTCTTTGGACATACACAGGCAGCTACGCTTCTACTTGGACAAAACAAAAGCTTTCAGGAAAACTGAGCAACTGTTTGTAGCATATGCTGCAGGATCACAGGGCAGGATCACAGGGCAAGGCTATCTCAAAGCAGACTATCTCAAAATGGATAGGACACTGTATTTGTTACTGCTACACACAGCATGGAAAGTCGGTCCCTAATAACATTAGTCTACATTCCACCAGGGCAACAGCCACTTCAACAGCCTTTCTCAGAGGAGTACCTACCAAGGAAATTTTGGAGGCTGCAACTTGGAGTTCAGTGCACACCTTTACCAAGCATTACCACTTGCCTCTTTACTCTAAATCCAGAGCAGGATTTGCCACTGCAGTTCTGCAGGGCCTCATAGCCAATCCTAACTCTTTATAGACCAGCCACCCAACCTTAGCTTTGGGATTCTACCCACATGTGATGACTGCAGCAGTGGACCAGTTGGTTGACACCCCTACAAAGGGCCCAAGCATTCTAGATCTGGTGCTGAGTAACATGGGTGGTCGTTGCACCACCCCATGTGTGCGGCCCTCCCTAGTGAGGTCTGATCATAAATCAGTCTCATTAGAAGTAACAGTAACATGCGACTCCCCACCCCCATTAGCAGCAACTAGACTAAAAAACTTCTCCAAAGCCAGTTACAACCTGATACGTGATGGAGTTAATAGCTTCATAGCCCCTGCGCTCACCAATGACATGGGCACCTGTACTGGGATTGACACCAATGCCTTGTATAAGTATCTGTACAAATGTATTGACTCAGCTGTACCTGATAGGATGAAAACAAGATCCTCAAGAAAGGACAAGCTTGCCTGGTGGACATCTGCCATTAACAGGTTATACAATAAGAGAAAGAAATGGCTGTCTAAGAGCAGGAAGGAACAGTCTCTGAATTGTAAGCATTCCCTCCTCAGGTTAAACAACCAAATAAGACACTTCTTAAGGCATTCAAAAGCTAACTATGAATCCAAATTAGCTTCCTTCGCTAAGGATAACCATAAGGCCTTCTTTAAATATATCCGAAACCTTAAAGGAAAACCCCAGATCTGCAAAGAACAGGTTGTTAATGGCACCACATATATTGAAACTGCAGAAATAACCAACCTACGAGCTGACAGGTTCAATGAAAACTTCTCCCCCATCCCCACCGCATATCCCCCATAGCATCCCTACCACCTGCCCTGCACCTAGTATTTCCAAGCAGCAGGTCATAAACACTGTTTGCAAAGCCAAAAACACAACCTGTATGGGAACTGATATCTCAAGCTGTGTTCTAAACAGATTAAAACAGGAACTAGCTGCACCGCTGGGTACTCTTTTTAACCGCAGTCTAAGCACTAATGTTGCACATGCTGAATGGAAAACAGCAACCGTCATCCCGTTACATAAAGGAAGTGCCTTCGCAGACCCTGGGAACTACAGACCCATAAGCCTAACCAGCCTAATCTGCAAGGCTATGGAAAGAATAATCCATGGACCTGATCAGCAGAGGTATAGGAGAACTCCAAATGCTTGACCTGACCCAGTTTGGCTTCATTAAAGGGAAATCCTCCCTCTTGAACATGGTGGACTACTTTGAGACAGTCATCAAAGCTGTGGGTGAAGCAAATCTGTACATATGGCCTTCCTGGAGCTGGCCAAGGCCTTAGACACTATTCCCCACTCGGGCATCATTGATAAACTCATGCAGCTGGAGATCAACCCATATATTGTCAGGTGGATTGCAAACTGGCTCACAGAGAGAACACACATGGTCAAAATAGGTAACTATACCTTCATCAGCAGACCCGTAACCAGTGGTGTTCCACAGGGATCTGTGCTGGACCCTATTGTTTGTAATTTGCTTCTCGGATGAAAAATCCTATGGCTGACAAAGTGTGCTGATGATTGCAAACTGGGTGCAATCATTGAGTCCCCAAATTATGTCAACATCTTACAAGAGGGGCTCACAGGGACAAATAACTGGTGCCAAAGTCATGGGCTAATACTCAGTGCAAAAAAATGCATTATCATCTCCTTCAGAAAGGGCGATATCCCTGCAGATTACCACGTTAATAGCACTACCCTAAGCACACAATCAGTGGTGAGAGATTTGGGCACACAGGTTGACTGCGACCTTCACTGTGATCACCATGTCACAACAGTGGTAAGAAAGGCATTGTACATCACCCACCTCATAAGTAAGGGCATTGCATCCAGAACAAAAGAGGTTCTAACCCGCATGTACTTCTCACTCATCAGGCCAATAATAAGAGTACAGTGCTGCCTTTGCTGTGTACCTTACCAGGCACCTACAGCAACTGGGAAGACCTCAAAGGTTTCTTACAAAGAAAATTCAGGGTCTTCAGCATACGTCATATGTTGACAAACTGAAATCACTGTCACTATACTCTGTGTTTTACAGACTACGTATATGCCTTAAATATAAAGCAATCTCAGATCCTGCTCTAATGGAAATGCTACACATTCATAAATCATATGGTATAAGATGACTGCTCTAGGGAATTCAACCTAGTATGTGACCTCAGCAGGACTTGCTGGAGAGACAGATATGTTTCACAGAGGTTACCTCTCCTGTGGAACAAACTTCTAGTTCAGGTGAAGCAGAGCCCCTAGCTAACCTTATTCAAGCATAATTTGGATGATTGGATTGGAAATTCCAAATTCACCCAGGGAGTTTCACCAGTGTTGCACTTGGACAGGGGCACTAGTTGTTGACTTAGTTCCGCTTAATACTTTGACATTCTTGGGACAGGGCTTGTACTTGGCTAGGCTTGTAAGGACTCTAGGGCCATTAACCTAGCAACCTCCTATGATACTTTGAGAAGATAGATTTTTGTGTATATATTTTTGTTTTTGTTTGTTTTTAATGTTAGAGTTTTCAGAAATTCGATCATATTGTCTCGCTGATCTGATGTATATGTATGTATGTATATATGTTAAATGTATGTATGTTAAAAGTGTTCTCAGGTGGATCAGCTAGAATGTGATGATGTCCTTCAAGAATGCAACTGCAGTCATAACATATGGGTTGTCCTGTCTCAGGCAGCCCTCGGTCGGCCGAATTCCAAAGTCTGGGTCTGGCGTCGGCTGGTGTCGCCTCCTCTCTGACGTCACAACGGCTGGAGTATAAAGGCATCGGCCGATGCCATCTTCTTCAGTCTTTCTTGCCGCGCGGTGCCCGAAGCAGAAGCAGTTCGCAAGTGCCGGTCGGTCAGCTCCTGTGTTTTCAGTACCGAAGTCATCTAAAAACTAAGTACCCCGTTGGGGAACATTTATTCTTGCCTCAGCCGATGTCGGAACAAATTGAGAAAGTTAATAATTGTTTGTCTTGTGGTAAACAAATACCTCATAAGGACTTCCATTCTCTCTGCCTTCCTTGCATGGGCCCAGACCACAACGTCTCGGCCTGTGCTGCCTGTGCTTGCTTTAATAAGCGCACTCTCAGGCACCGGGCAGAATTCGCCGAGGACTTTTTCGGTGAATCTTTTGCGTATGTATATCATGCTGTCGGATCAACCGACAACCCAATCTGCTAAAAAACGCAAGGACCGGGACCGACACCCTCGGCCCGCGTCCACTACCGATGCTACTCCTAAACCCTCTGCTAGTGCTCCGGTCCCTTTGGAAGTGGTAAATCCACCGCTCCAGGCCGACGACACAGCGTTAACACGACCTTCGTCCTCCGAGATCTCTCCGGTGCCGGTTGTTGATTTTCCTCCGGAAACCGAAGTTCTGGATCTACCCGACACCATTTCTGTGGACAAGGTTACGCCTGCACGTGGGGCTGCTAGGCCTCCTGTATCCATGTCCATCAAGGCCTTTGCACGTGCTAAGGCCGCCAGCCAGGCCAAGGCCCATCCTAAACCTGCTGCCCAGGCCCCTTAATCTGATAAGCAGATCTTGTCTCTGGCTGCAGATCTTATTTCCCTTATCAGGGGGACTCCGCCTCATCCGGACGGGGGTTCTCAGCCACCTGCAGAGAAAAGGCCTAGAACTGAGCAGGCGGACTACCTCTCTTCGGATGAAGCCTCTGGGGATTCTGAGCATTCTGATACCCAAGAAGAATCCTTCCAGGCCTACGAGGACTCTGATGCTGAGGAATCAATTCCCTCTGCCTCCCCTCCAGAGGATTTCTCTTTTGGTGAAGTCCTGCATTCCATGAGGGAACATTTTCAATGGCAGGGTCAGGAATTCCCTGACTCCAGGAAAAGGCTTCGTACCTTCCTCAAGCTTCCCCAGCACAGACCTTTGGCTATTCCACCTGTTATGGATGTTTTGGATGATGTTCTCTCTGACTCCAGTGCTAACCCTGATTCTCTTCCTCCTGCTCCTGTCAAGCCGGACAGATATTATAGGGTCCCTGACACTCACAAGCACCTTTTTAAGGCCCACTCTGTGGATCTAGAAACTATTTCACAGGGCCCCAAAGGAGTGGCTACCTCCTCTGCCAAAAACCCTCTGCCAGCGGACAGAGAAGCAAGGTCCCTGGAGAGATGGGGTAAAAAAGTATATACCTCTACTACCCTAGCCATGAGGTCACTTAACTGCCTTTTTCACATGTTTCAGTACCAAGATTTTCTCCTGGATGATTTACATAAAATGTTAGCCTCTCCTGAGCCTATTGATAAAAAGGCATTGCAAGATCATATACATAACGCTCAGCAGGTTAATAACCATTTTCTTCAGTGTGGTTATGATGCACTGGAAGCTTCACGTAGGGCAGCTATGACTGGGGCTGTGATACGTAGACATGCTTGGTTAAAGGATCAGTCTTTGCCTGACCATGTTAAAGTAAAGTTACTTGATGCACCTCTGGAAAAAACAGAAGCTGTTTGGTGCTAATGCACAAGATGTACTGAAATCCATAGAGGAAAAAGCAAAGTCAGTACAGACAGTCAAGGATTTCCTTCAGGTTCAGCCTCCCAGATTCAGCAGAAACTGGCCTTCAAAGAATTGGTCCTTCCCCGGCTCTGACAAGTTTCAAAGGAGAAAAAGCAGACGTGCCCGAGGTAGAGGGCAATACCGAGGATCTTACAGGGGCCGCCAATGGCAACCTCCAAATCAAAGAAGTGGCGTAGACAGTTCAGCTGCACCACAAGGACAATCACAATGACTTGACTTTCGTACCGCCTACAAAGGTTCAAAGAGAAGCACCTTTGGGCGGAAAATTATCCTTATTCTCTCAAAACTGGCATATCTTAACCAAGGACAACTGGATTCTGGATTTGATAGACAAAGGTTACAGATTCCACTTCCACACATTACCAATAAGACAAGGCATGCCAAACCTGCCACTTCATCAAAGGGCAGAGGCGCTCACTCAAGTTTCCAAGCTGTTAAGTATAAAAGCAATAGAAAAGGTTCCTCCTCAGGAGCAAGGCCAGGGATTTTATTCAAGACTGTTCCTTGTTCCAAGAAAAGAAAACAAATGGAGACCCATACTGGACTTGTCAACTCTAAACACTTTTCTCATGGTGCCAAAGTTCAAAATGCTGACGTTGCAGCAACTCCTTCCCATGCTGGGCAAGGGGTCTTGGCTGGTCACTCTGGACCTCAAGGAGGCATACCTGCATGTCCCAATCAGACAAAGCTGCAGAAGATACCTCAGATTTCTTTGCAGGGACAGAGCATTATCAATTCTCAGCATTGCCGTTTGGCTTATCTACTGCGCCCAGAGTGTTCACAAAATGCCTGGCATCAGTAGTGGCACACTGCAGACTGCAGGGGATTCAAATATACCCCTACCTGGACGACTGCCTCATACAAGCAGACAGCAAACAAACCTTAAAAGAAAATTTGGACTATGTCATGCATCTACTGCAGGCCTTGGGATACACAGTCAACATTCAGAAGTCAAATCTACTGCCATCCCAACAGATTATCTTCCTAGGAGCCAAACTGGACACAGAAAACCAAATGGCCTACCTCACAGAGGAAAAGCAGCAGCATTTACCAGAGTACTTCAAAGGCCTAGCAAAACTCCCCCAGCTGACTGCAAGGAAAATCCTGCAGGCCCTGGGGTTCATGGCATCTTGCATCCTTCTGATACCTTTGGCAAGACTTCATATGAGAAAGCTGCAATGGTATTTAAAAAACTTATGGTCTCAACACAGCCAAAGCCTAGAGGACATAATCCCACTTACTCCATGTCTGCAAAAGGAATTCTTATGGTGGGCTCAAGCCAGTCAGCAAAACAAAGGCATGTCTTTCAACAGACCTCAAGCAGGCCAAATGATTACAACAGACGCCTCAGACCATGGATGGGGGGCGCACATGGAGGGCAGATGCATTCAAGGTCTTTGGACGCCAAAGGAAAGGCATCTGCACATAAACCAAAAGGAGATGTTGGCAGTGATACATGCAATCGAAACTTTCGAAAAATCACTACAACAAGGGCATTTGCTAATAAGGACAGACAACACCACTGTCATGTGGTACATAAACAAGCAGGGAGGCACTCATTCTTATCCCCTCTGCAGACTAACAATGCTTCTCGGGGGAAAAATCTCTTGAGCCTGAAGATACATTTACAGTCCCAGTTTGTACCAGGCAAGGACAATGTACTGGCGGACCAGCTGAGCAGAAATTTTATGGATCCACACGAATGGATGCTGCACCCTCACATTTTTTCTCAACTGACGAAGACATGGGGAAGACCGGACGTAGATCTTTTTGCTTCCCACTTAAATCATCACCTGGAAAAGTTCTGCACAAGGACTCACCATCCTCTAGCCTGGAAAACGGATGCTCTCTCCTTCAGCTGGAATTCTCTAAAAATGTATGCATTCCCTCCTCTGCCTCTGCTGACCAAGGTGATACTGAAGATCAAAGCAGAACAACCAACAGGCATTTTGATAGCTCCGGACTGGCCAAGGCAACACTGGTACCCATTGCTATTGACCATAACTCTGACCAAACCATGGCCTCTGACCCTATGGCCCCTGCTCTTAACACAACACAATTTCAGGACTGTACATCAAGACCTAAAAACATTACATCTGACAGCCTGGAGGCTACCATGATTTCTCCACATAACCCTCTTTCCAAATCAGTTCAAGAGATCTTGCTGGAAGCACGCAGACCTTCCACCAGAAAAACCTATTCAGCCAAGTGGAAGAGATTCAGCATCTGGAATGCCAACAGGGGTCAGGACACAGCATTACCGAGTATACCTCAGATATTAGAATACTTGGCAGAACTATTTCATACTGGACTCTCATACTGTTCAATAAAGATTCATGCCTCAGCAATCTCAGCAAAATACAACTGTGACCCTCCAGTGTTTTCACATCCTCTGCTAAGACAGTTTCTAAGAGGGATAAAGAATATCAAACCTCCCAGAAAACAGCCAGTACCTGCATGGGACCTCAATTATGTGTTGGAAAAATTAACTCTTCCTCCATTTGAACCAGCAGCAACTTCAGAAATGCAATTTCTTTCATGGAAGACGGTCTTCTTATTGGCAGTCACATCTGCAAGAAGAGTTTCGGAGATTCAGGCACTCATGGCAGTGCCTCCCTTCCTCATTTTTCATCAAGACAGAGTTTCTCTAAGAACAAATCCTACATTCATGCCAAAAGTTATTTCCAGGGTGTCTCTAAATCAAGCTATTCACCTGCCTACATTCTTCCCCAATCCTCAAAATAGGGGGGAAAAACTACTGCATACTTTGGACATACACAGACAACTACGTTACTACTTGGACAGAACTAAGGCCACCAGAAAGTCTGACCAACTGTTTGTAGCCTATGCTGCTGGAGTTCAAGGAAAAGCAATCTCCAAACAAACAATTTCAAAATGGATTGGACATTGCATCAGATTCTGCTATTCATTCCATGGAAAAGTTGTGCCAGCCAATATTAGGCCACATTCCACCAGAGCTTTAGCCACTTCCACAGCTTTCCTAAGAGGAGTGGCAACAAAGGACATTTTAGAGGCTGCTACATGGAGCTCCGTGCATACATTTACCAAGCACTACAACCTGCCTTTATACTCCAGATCCCGAGCAGGCTTTGCTTCGGCAGTCCTGCAGGGGATTTTAGCTACACCATCCTTATCATAGATCCATCCACCCCCAGCTTGGCTATGGTATTCAACCCATATGTTATGACTGCAGTTGCATTCTTGAAGGACATAGTACAGTTTTGTACCTACCATAAATGTAGATGTCCGATAGATATGCAACTGCAGTCGGATTTTCCCACCCTCCTACCCCTCTGTATCCTTCTTTTTTGGGTCCCTACCCCTTATCCCATTAGCTGGGGGTATTTCCTATGGTGTATCTGTTTATTACTGTTGTGCATGTTTGGGCTTATTTTTATCCATTTACCAAATTTAGCCTTCCTAGGAGGGCACCTGGCATCTGGGGCAAGAAACACTGAAGAAGATGGCGTCGGCTGATGCCTTTATACTCCAGCCGTTGTGACGTCGGAGAGGAGGCGACACCAGCCGACGCCGGACCCAGACTTTGGAATTCGGCCGACTGAGGGCTGCCTGAGGCAGGACAACCCATATGTTATGACTGCAGTTGCATATCTATCGGACATCTACATTTATGGTAGGTACAAAACTGTACTTTTTTATAACAACAAAAAAACAAAAGCAATATATCATTTAACAACTAATTGTAAGATTATGTCAGTATTTGGAAGTGGCTTGTCAAATAAAGCTGGATATTAAGCCTCAAAAATCTACTGTCTTGTTTTCTGGTGCTATCAAAATAAACTTGTATCACCCCACTTGCTCTTAAGGACTTTTCTGGTAATTCCATGTCGTATGTCACTTTTATAGAAAATACCTTGGCATTAAAACAAGAAAGGGTATTGCAGTAAATGCCTGCTATGCATTGTCTCTCATTGCCCTTCTCTCTCCACACAAGACTAATTTACTAGAAACCACTGAAAACAAAGTTCTCCGGTTTAGTCATTTATCTGAGCTCATTAAACCTCACTGTTTTAACTTTAAACAAAATCATCTGGTTAACAATTAAAGCCAGAGCTACCTTTCTATTCAATACATAAACCTTTAGGTCACTAAGTGGGCAATAGTGTCCCCCTTTTAAGATAATCTTCTTGGTTCATAACACAAGCTATGACCTAAGAAGTCATATGATGCCCCACAGCTGGTAAGACCCTAATTTACATTTGTCTGTGCAGAAATATCCTTCTGTATAATATCCCCTGCCTAGTAGAAGAAAGTACCAAATGAGCAAAGAACTCTCTCTTTTTTAATAATATGAGATTATTGAAAGCTTAAGGCCATTTGACAAATAAGACAAGGCTTGATTACATCAAAACTGCAAGCTAATATACTGGGCGTCCTATTCCCTGATATGAATAATCTTGCCGATTCTTCAGTGTTGCATATTGACTCTGTGTTTGTTACATTAATGTAAGTGTTGTGCCTGTGTATGTGCCAAACATTTTGGCATACTAGTTAAAGACATTAAAATTCTATTGAGTGCCTATTTAGTTTAGTGTGAGCATTGTGCTACATGAACAGATATACTTCTATGAGAACTATACAACAGCTGCTCTTCCAACTGTACTGATGACTAATGTACTATATAGGTGTGTTCTCTATGATTTTAACCTTCACTTTTCCTTGCATTTTTAGTTATTTTTACCTGCTACGTTAATTATATACAACATGTGTATACTTAATGCATCAAAGAATTCTTGTACTGCTATTCATTTGGGAAAAAGTTCTATGTTTCTGTCTTTAAAGTATTAACGTATGTCCAGCTGTACTGATTACAGATGTCTACTGTTGTCAAGCACCTGAAATGCTCAGTGATAAATGAAATCATTTACTGTCACATACAGTGTCTTTGCCTTGTGGCCCAGGTTGCAGCTGAAAGTGACCCTCCTACCAGGTTAACCAATATAAAATAAATAATTAGCCTTTTTATGCATGAGCTAACAGAAAATGTGCACCCTTTTTCTCTGTGGTAGGCATTTTCAGATGGGGGAAGCTTTTTGGCTTGTAGAGATTAAGATGGTATTTTATGACTTCAGCAAATTTGCATTTGTCCTTTATGCAGGAGTCCCTGCCTGTGCTTATAGTAAAGCAATTAAAAAAACAGCATACTTGCTTACTTTATTATCTGTTCTTTCCGTTATAGGCTGTTTTTGCTGTGCAATGGAAACGGGAGTGCGAATTTACAATGTGGAGCCTTTAATGGAAAAGGGTCATCTAGGTAGGTGTTTATTTCACAAATGTACCATACATATCTGCTGGCAGATAACACAATACTGACTACAGTGGAAGAAAGTATGAGTGGTGTTACATGCCAGAAATCTGCAGTTTCCCCAGGATTGGGGGGGGGGGGGTCTTGATATGAGTAATCTGCAGTTTCTCTGAGGTTCTTGTTATTTTAAATTTTTTTTTTTTGCATTTGTTTTGCTACCTTGTGGATTACATTTTGTTTTATTCCTGCATTTTTCTCTTCTGTATTTTGTGTTGATGCTTCTAGCTCAGCTGTGCATCTTCTCACATGTTCCATCAGCATACCTTTCCAAATATGACTTTGTTCATTGTTGAAGCTAACCATTAATTATACCTCCAACTCCAAACCACAACTGGAACCACTGAAAAAACCTTCACAGCAACTGGTAAAATCCAAAAAGCTTTATTGTACCACACATCGGTTGAGCACTTTCTTCCCTACTGAAGGGACTTCATCAGAACAGTTTCAGTTTTACAACCCAACCCTTTTATGTAAAGAAGCACCCAATTAACCAATTAATTATACTGGTGGTGCTGTGGTAGCATTGTCCTGTTTGATTCTCAGCTAGAGCGTCTTGTGTGGAGACATGCATGAATGGGTGTGCCTTCGTTGAAGGTTGTTCGTCAGGGCTGGCAACTCGGCACGTAAAAATCTACTGCCAATCATTAGTGGACCGGAGTTCCGCTGTGGCGACCCCTAACCGGGAAAAGCTGAAAGACACAACACAACTTAAATAAAAAAAACTACAGAGACATAAAAACAGGATGCATATAACAACTGTGTATACAACAGTTTAAAACATTACATGGCAATTATATATCAGATAAATTAACGTTCACTATAAAAACTTTAAAAATATTCACTCAAATGTCTAAAACTAATTGTTACCCTAAAATATTTTTTAACTTCAAAAGATGTGCAATATTCACATTTTCATTAATACCAGGTGTCTGGGTGACATTCAACCTCAAATGCCACCTTAACTCACATATATCTAAATGTACATCGAGTATTCTACCCTGAGGGTCCTTAACCAGCTGTTGCAGTACAGAAAACTTAAAAATGTGGTCCTTATTCTCAGATATATGCCTACTCAAGGCAGTAGTCATTTTGTTTTTTTCTTATATCCAATAAATGTTCTTTAAACCTGTCCTTAAATCATCACAGGTTTTGTTCACATAAAAAGCAGGGCATGACTGGCATCTAGCCACATATACCACATTCTTACTGCAACAGTTAAAGTGCCCTGCAGTGTGTATATGCAGTCCATTTAGCCTCAAATACTCTGAGGTCTCTCCTATATTCATACAACAATTCCCCATTCCACATTTATTGTAACACCCGACATTATAACCTACCACACTATAATGTCATTAAGAAGAGAAAAATATGTGATAAAACTAACTCATGTCCAGAAAGACTACTTACAGAATAAAAGATAATATTCCTGAATGTTCCTAAATCAAAGCCTAAAAATTTTTTGTGTAGGCTTTTTAACATATCCAACCCTTGTAATTCATTCTTTCTTATATCATTCATAAATTCTACCTGGTGAAGCAAGATACTGATAATCATATATATAACACAAGCAAGCATAGAAATACATATATATATATATATCTCAAATCTTAGGGTGTACTTATCTAAATACGTGCCTCAAGAATTGGTTTAATGCTGATGGACTGATTGAGTCCTGGTTCTACATGTGCTCTCATCCTGAAGATCCATTCAAGCTCAATAGACTCCAAGTGGTTCAGGTTACTACCCCCCTGTTTGTTTTGCAATACCATCTGTAGCACTCTGTACCTAAAAATATGGCCAGCATGTAAACTAACATGTCTGGCTAAAGCATTTTGAGAATTCATCTTCCTTATATCACATACATGATTATATATTCTATCCTTTAACCTTCGCGTTGTCATGCCCACATAGAACCCTGTGCATTTCGTACATGTAGCTAGATAAATTAGGTTCTTACTATTACAGGTGGCATAAAACGTAGGATTAAATTCAAATGTCATGGTAGGGTGAACAAAACGTTGTTCAACTGCTATATATCTACACATATTGCATCTTGTGCAACAATAAGTACCCACTTTTCTTATATTGAATCCCTCAGTTCTATCTATCATATGTTCTTTACATAATAGCCTTTTTAAATTCTTACTGTTTATAGCCCAGATAAATGGGGAGGGTTGCGTCAGGAAGGGCATCTGGCGTACAATTTTGCCAAATCATACATGCAGACAAAATTTCCCAATTACGCCTGAGTATTTCGACAATTCCAACAATTCCATCTGCATCCAAATTGAAAGTGGTAATAAAACTAAGCTTTCTGTCAGGCTCCTCCTTTCTGACTTGATAGGCTACCTGACCTCTACCATTATTCCGATCAGGCCTGCCCAAAATGGGTTGGTAAATGCCATCCGCTCTCTTTTTAATCACTTCTTTGGCCACCACTGCCACTAAACCACTAGGATATCCCCTCTTCAAAAACATTTCTGATATAAACTTCACTTCTTCCCTAAATGTGGCATCTTCACTCACCATTCTAGCAGCCCTCACGAGCTGACCCTTGATTATGGACTTTTTTTGTACATAAGGATGCCAACTATCAAAATTCAAATATAAATTGGAAAAAGTAGGTGTACGATAGATGCCAGAGGTATTCAGGCGTAATTGGGAAATTTTGTCATATGATCAATGTATTGCGCAAAAAGTAGGATCTGCTCCTGTGATTGTCTTTAGGAGGGACAGATTATTCAAAAAATGTTAGAATCAAAAGGAAATGAAGGAGTGGTTATTTCTAGCAGAAAATGGGGGAATTTAAATGTGGAATGGGGAATTGTATGAACATAGGAGAGACCCCAGAGTATTTGAGGCTAAATGGACTGTATGTACACATTGCAGGGCACTTTAACTGTTGCAGTAAGAATGTGGTATATGTGGCTAGATGCCAGTCATGCCCTGCTTTTTATGTGGGCAAAATGTGTAGACAATTTAAGGACAGGTTTAAGGAACATTTATTGGATATAAGAAACAAAAAAATGACTAACGCCTTGAGTAGGCATATATCTGAGAATAAGGACCACATTTTTAATTTTTCTGTACTGCAACAGTTGGTTAAGGACCGTCAGGGTAGAATACTCGATGTACATTTAGATATATGTGAGTTAAGGTTGAATGCCACCCAGACACCTGGTATTAATGAAAATGTGAATATTGCATGTCTTTTGAAGTTAAAAAAATATTTTAGGGTAACATAATTAGTTTTAGACATTTGAGTGAATATTTTTAAAGTTTTTACAGTGAACATTAATTTATCTGATATGTAATTGCCATGTAGTGTTTTGAACTGTTGTATACACATAATTGTTATATGCATCTTGCTTTTATGTCTCTGTAGTTTTTTATGTAAGTATTTAGTATAATTAATTGGTTAATTGGGTGCTTCTTTACATAAAAGGGCTGGGTTGTAAAACTGAAACTATTCTGATGAAGTCCCTTCAGTAGGGAAGAAAGCGCTCAACCGGTGTGTGGTACAATAAAGCTAAGGATTTTACTAGTTGCTGTGAAGGTTTTTTCAGTGGTAACCGTTAATTATCTCTTTCTTGCATGGAATCTAGTGACAGATGGCTTAGTAGGGATGAGGTATTTTCTTTGTTCTTGTACCATCAGTATGTTGTGCATCATACGGGGATTGCAAGGCCTTTACAGTGACTAGTAAACCTTCTGAAAGGCAGCAGCTGTTTATGGGGTCTGTGACGGCCCCTCTTTTACCCTGGGCCAGTAATCAAGGAGCCTCCATCCTCACCACTGACACGGTGAGAGGCAGTCACTAAAAACAGGAATAATTTACTAAATATTTCAAATGCGGCTCTCTGCATCAAACACAACTTCTCTTCAAAGCACACAGGGAACACTGTCCAGTGGGACTGGACTCTCTCTCTCTCTCCAGATCCCAAACAAGACTAATTTTTGACCACTGTCCCAGTTCCAAGTATGTGACATACACACTTGAATATTTTTTCACACACACACACACACACACACACACACACACACACACACACACACACACACACACACACCTGGGAAAGGCTGACACAGATTCCCCAACTGTATCCTCTCTAACTCCAGACTACAAGGTAGATTGCTGCCATCACCCAAATACTGTAAGGCTTTTACCAAGGGTAACCAATTATACTGTGTCAAATTAATAATGATATAAATGGTAGAGTGTGACTGAAGCAGTAAGGCTTTTCGGAGTGGCCACAGTGTCACTAAAATAAGCACAATTACTCTGAAGATGTTAAAAGTATTCTCTAAAAGACCAGCCACAATGAAATGGTATAAAATACTTAATCATGGATAATAAAGTAGAAAACAGGAGAATACTTTATATTTAGTTACAATAAACATCAGAGTTTTTAGTCACAGGAAGTATAAAAATAACTCAGCTGGATTAGAATCTCATAAATGCAGAAAAAGAAATAATACTAAACTAATCTCACTGTACCTTTCCTAACTGAACTAAAGAGAAAACTGCCCCTCACTTCTACAAGGCAAGATGAGATACTACACACTGAATGAACTGTAAAACTAACAATTGAACTATGATAACTGACATAGATCATTTATATCAAATTGTAAAGAAAAACAAAATCATGCAACAAACTGCTACTGCCAGAGTTCCGTCCTTCAGCTGATTATTGAATTGCATCACATCTAGTTACCTGACTCTGGCACAGTTCGCATTCAGAACTCTGTTACGATTCTATTGCAGAATTTTTAACATAAGCAACCTTTACAAGTACATTTTTAATACAGGCATCTGAACAAATTAATGAGACAGTCAAATGACATAAGATTATTTTCAAAACTTCGGCCATCCATGCAGGCATATGTCACACATGCACTGTCTCACTTCTCCTGGTACAGCTGGCAGTACCTCACAACATCACATCGTCATTCTAGGAATTGGGTGCAACTTGACAGCCTTTGATGGATTGGGCATTAAATTACCACCATTCCTGATCGTGTATGGAATTGTGAGTAAATGTAACTAATGGTAATCAAATGTAACTAATGATGATCATTTGATCACTGCTACAGTAGCCTTAGCTATATGGGTTATATTCTGCCAAGGATATAACAGCTGGGCAGTTTCTGAAGCTTAAGGTTACCGTCCACATGTCCAAAACCATTACCAGTTCAAGCAGAGCCTGTTGTGGGCTTTTGAAGATTGATGTTCAGCTAACGTTTTTTCTGTTGCTGGCCAGGTAAATTCCCCTTGGGGAAAGAGAACCTTTCATGCTTTACTTTTGTACAGAAACTTAACTTTTTCAGTGAAATAATTTAAGCTAGAGAAAAGTATTTTTATTGACTGTCAAGTCACTTTTTACTGTGAAGCGTTTTGTAAATGAATCTTGTGATGTTCTTCGTGTTTCACTGTTGCATTCATCACCTGTGGGTTATCCCTGCTGTGGTAGCACTCGGCCGGCCCGAAAACCAGAATCAATGTTTTTTTTGCGTCGGCTGCCGTCACCTGTAGTCTGACGTCAGGTTGTCAGTGCTATAAAGCAAAGCAGCCGACCTCATTACTTCAGTCATTCTTGCCATGGAGCCCTTAGCAGAAGCAGTTCGCACAAGTGCCGGTCGGTCACTACCTGAAGTTGAATTTCAGCTGAAAACGTCTAAAGCTAAGTACCCCGTTAGGGATCCTTTTTTCTTGCACTAACCGATGTCCGAAAAACCTAATTGTCTTGCCTGTGGAAGCAGATCCCACACAGAGACTTCCATTCTTACTGCGTCACTTGTTTAGGCCCAGACCTTGACGTTCCCTGTTGCCGGTTCTGTGCCCTCTTTAATGCGAGAACCATTCGCCGTAGAGCTCTTTTTGTAGACAGTTATTTTTGTGTTCTGTCTTCGCATTCCAATTGTGGGCTGGGTTAAGTGTTTCAAGTAATTTTCACTGTTTTTCTTGGTGGAAAAAAAACTTTTTTAACAGTTACATTTTTCACCAACCACTGCTTTCAACCTTACCTGGTTTTCAGTCGTCATTTTCGGTTTCACCTTGGAACAGCTTACAAATTCTTCTTTCAACCACAAAAAAAGAGAACATTTCCAAGCAGGCTTTAATCCTTCAGTAGATAAAAAAACTGCCTCACCATAGATTAATAACTCTGTTGTGACCAGTTTTGGTTCATATGTCGGTACTAGGCTATCTGCCCAAGGGCCTAAGTAAGCCTAGCCAACAAGGTCCCCTGGCTTACGCCACCCAATAAAATTAATTTCCTGTGTCCCTGTTGAGCAGTGCCACAGAAGTGATCCCCAGGGTATATTTCCTATTTCCTATCCACTCATCAAGTTTTTTCTTGAAGAGTGCTAATGAGGAACTTTGCTTGACATAGATGGGTAGCTTGTTCCAGAGTATAGGAAGTGTCTGGGACAGGAATCTATCCCTCCAGCATGTCTTGTTTATTGTGGTGACAAGGTTTAGGTCCCTAGAGTGTGTAGCTCAGAGGGATTGGGATTTCTTTAGGTGTAGCATGTCCAGCAGCTCTGGGTTTAACATAGCTTTATATTGTAGGCACAGATCTCCTTGGAATAGGTGATATGCTACAGAGTAAAGCTGGTGTTTTTTGAGATGGTCAGTGTAGGGCATCCTGTTTGAGGCCAGTAATCCTCTTTGTGAGGTACTTCTGTGGTCTTTTCAGCTGCTGCAAATGTCTTGTGAGGTACATTCCAAAAGGGGCATTGTACTCTGTAATGGGTCTAATGAGTGCCACGTAGAGGGGAACGATGACCTCTTTTTTTTCCTGGCTGAGAACCCTTTTGTGATGAGGTGTGCCACATAGAAGGATTTCCTGACTACTGTGGCGATATGATTATCAAAGGAGAGACTACTGTCCACCTGAGTCCTAAGGTCTCATCACGCATTCAGTAGACTGCTGCCAATGTGGTAGTTCATGGGTACAGAGTTTTTACCAAAGGTGATGACAATGCACTTTTTGGCATTGAGATTGAGGCCATGCCTCTGACATCAGGCATCTGTCTCAGTGAGGCCCTTCTGTAGGATGCCCATATCATTTGGGGACTTGACTATGGCTCATAGTTTGCAGTAATCTGTGAACTTAGTTAGCCTGTACTTCAGAGAAGTAGATACCAAACAGGAGAGGTCCCAGGACTGAACCCTGTGATACTCCACTTGCCACTGGTTTGAAGTCACATTTGGAGTCTGCAACATTTACAGTGTGGGTTCTGTCAGTGAGCCAATTGGCAACCCATCTTGTGACGTAGGGATTTATGCCTAGTTTAGCTATAATTCCAGAATGGGGGGATGGTGACAAAAGCCTTGGCGAGGTCAAGATAGGCTGTGTGAACCATCTTACCCTCGTCTACGGCTTTGGTGACTGCGTCAAAGAAGTCGATCAGGTTCAGAAGGCATGATCTGCCTTTCACCAACCCGAACTGGGTGGGGTCCAGAGTTTAGAGGTTACCAATGTCTTTGTTTGAGTTCCATGATGATACGTTCCATGGCCTTGCAGACCAGGCTCATCAGGCTAATAGGGCGATAGTTCCCAGGATCAGTGGTGGCTCCTCCTTTGTGGAGTGGGATAAATGTTGCTGTGCGCCATTCAGTGGCACAGTGCCTGACGTGATACTATGATTGAACATGGTGCTTAGGTGGGGAGCCAGTTCATTCTGAAGTTCATGTAAAACGCAGTCTGGGATGTTGTCTGGTCCCATGGATGTTGTGTTTTTGGTTTTAGAGTGTGTAGCTTTTACCTGCATAGATGAGATTACAGGGACTCTGCATTCTTCCTGTATAGATATGGGTCCTTTAGGGGGTGAGAGGGGGGTAAAGTTAGCACTGACCCTATCTGCCAGGATGTTGGCAATATCCGTTGGTTCTGTAGTTTTTGTGCCGTTGTGCTGTAACTCAGAGCAGGTCTGGGTATTGCCATTGAGATTCTTGACATAGCTATTGAATGCTTTGTGGTTGCCCTTAGAATCGGTGGCAATTTTGTTTTCGTAGCTAGCTTTGGAGGATCTTATAAGGGATCTCGGCTTCTTACTGGTGCTAACCAGGGATCTCCTCCACTCATGGAATTTTACTCTGTTTTGCAACAGTTTCTTCCTTCTCTTGTGGAGTTTGTTTATGGCAGGGGACCACCAGATTGACTTCCTATTTTTAGAGGATAGCATCTTGGTTCTGTTTGGGATAACATGATCCATGCACTCGTAAGTGCTTATAGAGTACATTTGTGTAGGATTGAGCAGTCGTAAGTGTATTGTCCATCTGCATGGGTGTCATGAAGTTCGCCACTTATGTCGTAAGCATGAAGCTGGCTTTGGAGAAAATTTTTTACCATGGTTTCCTTAATGGTGGGTGGGGGATGAATGCGGATGTCTAGGGTGATTAGCTTATGGTCGGATCTGACCAACGAGGAGTTGACTTCAGGTGTGGAACACCGGTCACTCATGTTGGTAATGACTAGGTCTAGGATATTGTTGCCCCTAGTGGGGGTGTGGATAAATTGATCCAGGGCATTGGAATTTATGAATTCTAGAAAGCATTGAGCAAAGGAGTTGGTACATGAGTAGTTTTCCCAGTTAATGGTGGGGTAGTTGAAATTGCCCATTATTAGGGTGTTTGGTTGCACCCTAATATTTTCCAGTATATCAAGAAAAGAAAAGTGGGAATCCTGGGGCATGGTGGGGGATCTATAGCAAGCTACAATTTGGATTGCAGTTTTGCCCAGAGTTAGTTGCACTTGGATAACCTTGGATGCATTATGCTGCGCAACTAGCCTGGAGGTGTGGATATCCTTAATGAATATGGACACACCTCCGCCTTTGGTGTTCTGGTCCAGGTTAGATGGCCGAAAAGTGTGGTATGAGTTATAGCCTGGTAATGCAGGAGTGCTCTCTAGAGCCTTGAACCAGGTCTCAGTCACTGCACAGATATCGATGTTTTCCATTTTAAGGAGTGCCTCGAGTGAGTGCATTTTGGGATTTAGCAAAAAACACGAAAGCGAGGACGAATGCAGGCTGGAAAAGATCCTCCAATTTTATTAACACACAAAACCACGAAATAGTAATACACAGAATGAACGCCTTCACAGTTACAGCGTTTTCGTCCAAATGGACTTCATCAGATAAAAATGCCTTATACTTTAAGGTGTTTATATATAAAAACAATTTCCATTTGCACCAATCGTTTATCCATCCCATTTTAAACGTACAAATCAACCTACAAGCTACTGAATAAATAATTAATTCATCACTTCCTGTTTCAACAATAATTGATTCTTTGTATATAAGTAAATAAATAAACTTTTAAATAAATAAATAAGTATTATTTATACATTAAAAACTCCTATAAAATGTTGACTGTTTATAAATATTCTAAATTACATATTAAAAAATCCTTTTAAATAAATATAGTGAAACTATTCTAACCTGAATGCTTAATACAAATGTTGCTTAAAATACAGCAAGGGTGACACCTACTGCCAGAATCTGGTAAGGGAATGCAAAGATCACACTCTAGCAGATCTTATTTTCAAGAGGGGCAAAATAGAAATATATTCATTTAGCCCAGGTTTTTTATTTGCCTCCAGGGCCACTTGCCACCATAATTCTTTATAGGCAATATTTTCTTCCCAAAGGCCTCCTCTTATATTTCTTTTTATTTGATCTAAAACAAAGAATTGGAATTTGGCCCCCACACATATTTTAGTGTGCCTGTAAATAGCATTTGTTTCTTTTCCCTTTTTAACATCATACATGTGTTCATAAATGCGTCTCTTTAATGTCCTTTCTGTCTTTCCTATGTAAAATGAAGGACATTCCACGCAAATAGCCAAATACACCAGTCCTATAGATTCACAATTATAATAACCCTTACTGGTTATGCATCTTCCCCTGCTGGTCAAAAAAACATGTTCTCTATTAATAATATGCTCACATTGTTTGCATTTGCCACATTTGAAAGTTCCAAGTTTATCCCTAGTTCCCATTTGGCTTCCCTTGTTACCATAATTATTATTTTCCAAAATCCCTTTTATACTTGTTGTATTTTTAAATACTATTCTTGGTGTCTCCTGTGGCAATCCATCCAAATCCGTGAGGGCCCTAAATCTCTCCCATTCCTTTTGGAATGCATTTTTAATATTTTTATTCAATAAATTGTATTCCAGAATCAAAGATTTTTGGAAATTTCCTTCTTTGTCCTCTTCTTTTTTGTTCTGCTCACCAGTCATACCAAAAATAGGTTCAAACCTCCCTTTTCTCCCTTCTTCCACTTCAATTCTGATATTTTTAATAAATTCAGGTGGATATTCTCTTTCTAGGAACATTTTTTCCAACAAATCGCATTCTGCCTTAAATTTTCTCTCATTATTTGTCATCCTAGACCCCTAGATCCTAAAGAATCAATTATTGTTGAAACAGGAAGTGATGAATTAATTATTTATTCAGTAGCTTGTAGGTTGATTTGTACGTTTAAAATGGGATGGATAAACGATTGGTGCAAATGGAAATTGTTTTTATATATAAACACCTTAAAGTATAAGGCATTTTTATCTGATGAAGTCCATTTGGACGAAAACGCTGTAACTGTGAAGGCGTTCATTCTGTGTATTACTATTTCGTGGTTTTGTGTGTTCATAAAATTGGAGGATCTTTTCCAGCCTGCATTCGTCCTCGCTTTCGTGTTTTTTTGCTTTGTTTAGTGGAGTTTGGAGTTTGGAGCAGTACATTACAGTTATTTTGGGATTTAGACTTCTAGCATTGAGTAGCATTACCCTCAGTTTTTACTTGCCTGTTCCTGTTACGGTGGTGAATTTGTCATTTGAACCTTGCCTAAAAAAGGCACTATAGGGGCGACCCTTAGCCAGTATCTGGAATCCCAGGGGCAACAGGTGCAGGCCATCTCTGGCAAAGCATCGTGGTCTGTTCCATGTCGTCCCCAGCAAACAGATACTGGATCCCCTTAGAATGACACCAGAAGCTTAGCCAATTGTTGAAGTCAGTCATTTTGTCCTTGTATTGCAAGTATCATTCTGGGTGATGGCAGGATGCTATTCAGGGCTAAGGTCATACCTGCCTGGGCTACAAGATCGGAGAGCTCTTCCAGGTCTCTTTTCATGTAGTCCAGGGAAATACATCTCAGGTCATTCACACCAACATGGACAATGACAGGGTCATATTTGCAGTTGTTGTGGAATGACCTGAGTGCGTGGGTTATGTGGCAGCTCCTGGCACCTGACAGGCAGCTGACAGTAACCTTCTCCTTGTTTAGCCTGGTGAGTGGGACATCAGTGTGCCTGACTATAGAGTCACCTATGACTAGTGTGTTGGGTACGTTGTTTTGCCTTATGGGCTGTGGTTTATTGGCACACTGAGTCTGTGGGATATGTGTTGTTTGGGTTGTGTTGGGGGGTGGAGGTTGCTTGCATTTCTGCTTTGGAGGTCTTTGTTGCTTGAGCAGATTATTACTGAGAGCCTCTGTGAGTGGCTTTGTGTTTCTGTGTGTGGATTTAAGTAGTGTAGGTTTAGTGGGACTATGTGATGTGTGGTGTGGTGCAAGTGTTTACCATCTCCTCTTGACTGTCAAGTTCAGTCTTGGTTGGAGAGAGCTTTACCTCCAGTTTGGCTAGATAAGTGCATCTCTCACAGGTTGTGGTGTTGGGTGGTAGGACGTGAGGGTTGTCTGTGTACATGAGACAATTGCTGCATTGCCCCAAGATGCCCAGATTCATCAGATAGACAGGAGAGAACCCTGGGAGCTGACCCTCTGACATGCCTGAATAAAAAACTACTTTCTTCTAGAGAAGTGAGGAAAGTGAGTATAAGAGCTGTTTTTCTCTAGCCAAGTGAGGAAAGTAAGTGTAAAAAATAGGTAAAGAGTAAGGTTTGAGTGCTGTAGTAATTTGTAGCTTATTTAGTGCTAAGAACAAGTTCTGAACAACTGCTGAGCACGAATAAGCAAATTCAAGTGCTAAAACTAAGAATCTGTACCTGGATCTTGTGGTAGATAGGCTACCAAGTGCTTACCACTTCCACTGATAAGCTAGAATGCTTCCCTCCAACACAGAAAGGCTTGGGGGGCTCAGAAGCTTACAAACTGTCCTGGATACAGCAAATCTGTATATGGACTAGACTAGTTACAGGAAAAGTGGGAAAGAGCCCAAATGCGGACTTGTATACCAGAAAGTTGAAAGAGATGGAAAAACTGCCCAAACCGCCAATAAACTACAATTTCTGGGCTTGTGGTAGATAGGCTTCCTCAGAACATTCATCTTTTTCCATGAACCATGGACCAGGAGTTGGATACATCCTCTGCAGCTGTGGGAGTGTCCGTGGCAGGCTATATAAAACCACTATTGTTGGTCTTGGAGGAAGGAAAGTAGAGTTGTGTAAAATTTTACCATAACAGTAGATGCCCTTCTGTTCACTGTTGCAGTACTCTAAACAGAAAAGATCTCCTGCCCAGGGCAGCCTGATGGTTGGCCAGTATACAAAAGCCTAATGATCTTGTATGCACCGTACGTCACAATTATGCTCCCTGGACACAATGTAGGGCATAAAAGGGATGTATGGATGCAACTATGCAGATCTGAATTGCCCCAGAAGAGAACAATCTGCATGGTACAAAGGAGTCCATGTACCTCCAGAGGGGAAAATGCAGAAGAAAAAGGGGAAAGCTTTAGCCAGAAGGGACTCTAAAACAAAAAAAACAGAAAAACAAAACAAAAAAATAACAGAACAAACAAAGGAGGATTGGAGGGTGGGAGTGAATAGTGGAACAGTAAAGAGAGGACATCTACTGTTTTAGAAAGATTTTATACAACTGTACTATGTTTTTCTATATCACTGTTGAAGTACTCTTAACAGTAGGGAGACTAAAAAAGCTCAAGAAATAGAATGGGAGGTGGAGACTGAGAAGAGTCCTCAACAAACCCATATAAAATGGTTTCAGCAAAACCTGCTGTGGCCATAGAAACCATATCCAACTTATAATGCTTAGTAAAGGTATGCACTGAAGACCAAGTAGCAGCTTCAAGGATAGAATTGGTGTCCAGCCCCCTTGAAGAAGGTACCAGAAGAGGCAACAGCCCTAGTGGAATGAGCTCTTACAGAAGTAGACAGAGATTTGCCATGGAAATTTTAACAAAATGAAATTGCCTTCGATATCCAGGAGATGGTGTGCTTAGAAACAGCCAAAACCAAAGACCTGGGATAAAAGGAGACAAAAAGCTGATCAGACTTATGAATAGTCTTTGTTTTATCCAAATAGTACCTGAGCTGTCTGTGCAAATCCAAGATATGCAGGACCCTCTCAGTAGCAGACTGAGGAGAAGGGAAAAAGGAAGGGAGTTGTACTGACTAATTTAAGGACAACTCATTTACAACCTTGGGCTTAAAATAAGGATTAGTACAAATGGTTACCCTGCCCCACTGTGAAAACCAAAAGAGGAGGAATGCTCATAATGGCCTGGTGCTCAGAAACCATCTGAGGAGAAGTAAGAGCTAGCAACTAAACAGTGTTCAGGTGCAACATTGCAAAGAAGCAGAATCCCACTTAAAGTATTCCATCATCCTAGCAATTGTGTCCTCAAAGGATAGTTCCCCAAAAGGATACTCGGGGCTAACAGATTCCTCTTCATCAGAACAGTAAGCCAAAGCTGAAGGCATTTGTGAAGATCAGGACAAAGAACCCTCATCAGGCACCGTATCCTCATCTGAGGAATGTGTTTCCGTAAACCATTTAGAAAGGGTAAAGGTCCAAGGAGGAGCAGGCACCGAAACACATTGAGGAGGCTTTAGCGCTGTCAAGACAGAAAACTAGCCTTGAGTAAACTCTTGCCATTCCCTTTGAGGATACTTAGGATAGACCAAAACATGCTTCATTTTTTGTCTTTACTTGGAAGGGACAGTAGCCCTAACAAATACTGGAGGTTCCAACCCTTGGTGAGATTTGATAAGAGAACCCAGAACCTCCTCCCTGACTAATATCAGCAGAATTCCTTTAGGAGACTCCAAGATAATCAACCAGGGTTCTCCCTCGACATCCAGAGCTACACTTGCAAAGCCTCAGAGGATATGTGAAAAGAAGGATCCATGCTGGCCTCCGACCAGGTTGTGACAGAGGAATCAAATGTAGACGCTGAAAGACCTGCAGAGCTATTACCTGTTTATAGAGGGATATCTGGTGGAGGCTGGACAGCTAAATAATCTGGCCAAGACTTCTTGGCCTTCTTACCTAATGGGAGTATCTTGGGGTCAAATGATTCTGCCATGGTACCCTGGGCTAACTGTTTAAGCCATTGGTATTCAAGATAAATGGTCAGGGAAGACAAATGGGTTCTGTGTCCCTTAGGCGCAAACACCTTACAGGTACTACGAGAGGTATGGCTGTGGAAAGCAAAAAATACATTGTTCTTGATGATTCTTATGGGGAATCTGCCTCTCACACTAACATTTTCCCTTCTTGGATAACAAGAACTCTAGGTAGCAAAATAAAATACAAGACCAAGAAAAATTAAAAAAAAAAAACTGTTAATAGGACATTTATCTGGTGGCTAAATATTCAGTACAGCAACAAGGCATTCAGACCACCTAGTAGTAATGGTGTTCAAACTGGTGGCAAAGAAGTTCTGAGTAGTTGCATCTGTACATTCCTTTTATGCCCTACATTCTGTTGTGGGGTGTGTAAGTGTGATGTATGGCGCATACAAGATTATTAGGCTTTTGTATACTGGCCGAGTGCTGGGCTGCCCTGGGCAGGAGATCCGTTCTGTTTAAAAGACTGCATCAGTTATATAGAAGTACATCAGGAAATACTCGTTTGCTTAGCCAGACTGGGAGATGTGTCCCTTGGGAGAATTTGTTTGTCAAAAGTCAGTCAGCTTCTATAGAAATTATTGTCAAATAGAATCAGAAAGTTAGATATTTGTCATCCCGTCAAAGTAACCAGTGTTATTTTGGACAGGAAGAATGTACTGGGCTTAGCTCAGGCCCTTGACCCTTGCAGCTCTGTTTTTAGTGGGAAGAGAAAAACATCTTGACTATCTGAAGATTTTCAGAATATTGAACAGGAAAATAATTGTTAGGGGACAACTTTTGCTCTCTCTCCCCTCGGGTATCTGATTCTGACTCAGAGTTTAGTGTTACTTCTTGTAGTCCCTTTGAAGGATTTTGTTTTTTGAAACCATATCCAGAATGAATCAATTGTTTCAGTGGGAACATAATGGTATTCCACTCTCTCTTTAAAGAAATACTGTGATTTTTGTTGCAACTGGGATTTTCTGAACCTACTCCGGTGCCTTCTATTCTTCTAGCATTGGAAGATGTTTTTAATTACAGTGGGTAACTTGCCAGATAGGCTAATGCCCCAAAGAAAGCTGATAGATTGCATAAAGTTCCTCAGTCTTATACATTTTTATTTTTTAATCCTAGATTTGACCCAGTAGTGATTTCCTTGGTAAATTCTACTGCTGCTGCTGCTCAACATCTGGTGAATGCTAATCCCTCCATCTCTGATAAGCATGAGAAAACCTTTGAAAGACTGATGAAAATGTGTTCTTCTGCCACACTTAGTTTTAGAATGCATAATTCTCAAACTGACATGTTAATGTTCATGGATGTTTCTTTTGAGGATATGAGGAAAGTAATTTTCCCTCTTCTGAGGAAAAAACAACTTTGTGTAATCGTATTGTTTCTGTGTCTCGGGTAACTAAACACTAAAGTGTGCTTATGATACCATTTCCAGTGCTGCTGTTACTGCAACTGTTATGTTACATACACAAAGCCTACTTAATGATAAGATTGCCCCCCCCCGTCCCGCTGTCAGCGGGACACTCACGGGTTGAGCTGCCTCATCGCGTTGCCCGCTGTGGAAAGTAGTGGGACTTGAAAAGTCTCGCTTTTCAATCGCACTGAATTGCTGTGGAAAAGCCGGCTTTTCCACGGCAATTTAGTTACGTCACCAACCCGGACCTGCAGGCAAAGCTGCTGCCAGTTAGGTCAGGGTGCTGTAATTCGTGCAGCAATTGACTGCATTTCTTGAAAGGGATGGGGATTGGGGCAGGAAGACGCCTGCAAAGATGGCGGCTGTAGGAGCGCTTTGTTTTAAGCGCTTCTACAGCAGCTAAAAAAAAAAAAAAAAAAAAAAATGAGATTTTTTTTTTTTTTCCTAACGAGCCAGTCAGCCAGCCATCCATCCATTCTTCCAAACAGCTAGCCAGCCAGGCATCCATTTATTCATCCAGCCAGCCATCCATTCATTCAACCAGCCAACCATTCATGCAGCCAACCAGCCAGCCACCCATCCATTCAGCCAGCCAGCCAGCCATTCTTCCAACCAGCCAGCCAGCCATCCATTCATGCAGCCAGCCAGTCAGCCATGCATCCCATCATGCAGCCAGCCATCCTTCCATCCAGCCAGCCAGCCAGCCAGTCATTCATCCATCCAGCTGCTACTCCCACCACCCAGCTAGCCACTCCAGCAACCGGCCAGCTAGCCACTTCAGCAGCCAGCCAACCCAGCCACTCCAGCAGCCAGCTAGCCAGCCACTCCAGCAGCCAGCTAGCCAGCCACTCCAGCAGCCATCCATCGTACCCATAACAGCATCTCCTTCACCGCTCCTGTGGTGATGTCATGGTAGAGGGTGTGGCCAGTGTCATATTTGCCACACCCCCATGTCCCACTTTGGCCCACTGAATAGGTGGCAACCCTACTTAGTGATGATAAAATTGAAAATATGAATTCTTTAGATAAAGAGATTGATTTTGGGCCATCTGTTGTGGCGGTCCTGAAAAAATGAGAGAAGGAAGCTGATTCAGGAAGTTCTCATACTTTTCAGCCTTCCTTCTCTAAATTTGTCAATAGTTTTACGTCCACCTCTGCACTATTCTATAGAAAGCGAAATAAGCAAACACAACAAGCTGCTGGGAAGCAGACTTTTAAAGACAATGGTAAGGGAGCTCCAAAAAGAAAGCAGGAGTTTCTCCGGAACAAAGATGGTCCACGTCTGAATGACTGTCTACAGAATGCCCCCCACCCCATAATCCTTTAATTCTTCCCCACAGTCTGGCTGTCCATTTCTCTATTTAGAACCATGTAGTCTTAGACAAATGAGTTCTCTGAGCATTTATCGGCGATACAAATGGCAGTGGGAATCCTTAGCTCCTTTTCAGGGGATTCCTCCTCATCCACCAGATAAAACTTATTTTCTCCCTCCTGTCATTTAGCATCTACTCAGGGGGTGATAGAAACTGTCTCTCCTTCTCACAAAGTTTTTTTTTATTCAAGAATGTTTATGCTGCCAAGGAAAGAAAGAAGCTTCATGGACACCTGTTTTAGATTTAGGGATTGGTGCTAAGACAAGAACTAGGGCTCATTTTAGGCTAGTATTTCCCTAATTCTACTATAGTTCTCTGAGTTATTATCCTCTGACCTTTCGTATTCCTGTGTCGAGACACACGTGGTTATTTCAGCATGTCTGTTCATGGAGCCTCCTCTTAATGTTTTCTAATGTTAAAATGCTTTTGAAAGGGCTGTTGTTTAACAGCCCCCAGAGAGAACAGGCGGCATGTCCTTGAGATCTTAACTTTGTTTTATTAAAATTAACTCTTGCTCCATTTGAACCAGCTCATCAGGCTGATTTGAGGTCCTTGACATGGAAAGAAGCTTTGCTGGTTGCTCTGACTTCTGCAAGAAAAGTGTCTGAGATGCAAGCTGTTATGATAGGTCAGCCTTACCTCATTTTTGATAAAGATAGGATTTCTTTATAACTAACCCTTCTGTCACGAAAAGAGATACTGCCAGCCCAGCTACCTGGAATTTTGTAAATAATTATATATTATATATTACCTGCTCCATAACAACTTACTTGCTAACTGTCAGCATGGCTTTAGACCCTTTCATAGCACCACTACCGCCCTACTAAGCTTTACTGACTGTATTAACAGGAATCGAAACAATAACTCTCTCTGATCTGCTCTATTTATAGACCTATCAAAAGCTTTTGATATGGTCAACCATAGCTCACTTATCAGTACTCTAAAAGCCCAATCTCTTGACCCACAAGCTATTCTTTGGTTTAAATCCTATCTAGATAACAGACATCAAGCAGTGCTCTGGGACAATAATCTTTCCACACCCCTCCCTGTGAACACTGGAGTCCCTCAAGGCTCTATCCTAGGCCCTCTTCTTTTTTCTATTTTTATTAACAATCTGTACACTGTTGTTCCACAAGCCACTTGCATACAATACGCTGATGACTCTACTCTAATCTGTACTGCTAAGTCCTCATCCTCTCACCAAACCCTTACTCAAACTGTATTTAACTCTGTTGAAAAGTGGTTTACTGAGCAATGTCTCCTCCTCAACCCCCAAAAAAACAGATTATTACTCTTCACTCCCACCCAAAAATCTCCACAGATCCACTTCACTATTGCCTCTTATAATGGAACTTGTATTTCCCCTGATCCTACTGCATGCCTTCTGGGCATAACCATTGATCATAACCTCAGCTTTGATGACCATATCAATAATGCTATTCAAACTATCAATAAAAAACTAGGCTCTCTGTATAGAATCAAACCATTCCTTACACAACTGGCTAGAACCACCATTGCCCAGGCTCATCTTACTTCTACCCTATTCTATGCTTCTGCCATTTATACCAATTTATCTAAGCACAATCTTACCAAGCTTGAAACTAGCTATAATAATATAGTCAGATTTGCCACAGGCTCTCCCTATAGAACCCACCACTGTCTCAACCTCAAACAACTCAAATGGTTAGAACTACAAAACCAACTACGATACAGTCAACTTGTGATCACACAAAAAATTCTGTACCACCCTACTAATACTCCTATCCTCTCTAACCTGATCTCCCCATATAAAAATCTTGCAACACTATGCTCAGCTAGCAAGTTACTAATTGCCAACAATAAATCCAACAACAAAGCTGGTGACTCACTCTTTACTAATGTCATTGGCAGAATCTGGAACAACCTTCCTATAACACTAACCTCTCTCTCACCTATTCCACTCTTTAAGAAACACCTCAAAGATCACCTAAAATACATTGGCTTTGTCCCTGCTCAATGCCTGACTAAACATTACTTATCCTCCTTTCACTTCCCCTTTTCCCCTGCCTCCTGGGCTACTGCCCCACCACACTTTTAATTATTACAAGCTAACTCTTTACTATTATTTATATTTTCCAGCCTACTCTCTTTCTCCCTCTTTGACTAAGTGAATGTCAATTTGTTTTTTTTTTTCAAATATTGTATAAACTTGTGCTGATTGTACTAGAAAACTCATGGCTTGATTGCTGCTTAAACCTATACCATGACTCTGTAACTTGGATCACACAAATTACTTGTACTCTCTTTACAAACATTTTTTGCTTTATAATGTATTTTAAGCTTGTTTTTTTATTCTAACTATTGTATGGAGTAATCTTCTTATACTTGGAGCTTTTCTCCCCGGGCCTCTACTGAAAATGGATATGTATCCAGCTAGACTAGCCCGGTCAACAAATATAAAATAAATAAAATAAATAAATAAATAAATATGTCATTTGTGAATATCAACATGGTTCATGTGCTTGTGTCACAACTGTATTAGAACTGTATGTTATGTGTATATCAAACTGCTGGTACAGAAGTGCATGTTGGAAAGAGATTTTACAAAGTATTGAGCTTAAAGATGTATCTACAGTGTACACTACTGGAAAAGAACAGAAATATATATACACTATTCCTACTATTTACATGTATATATTTTAACAGGGGAAACTGGAACACATTAAGTTATCTTGCAAAACTTCAGAAAAATAGTTGAAATTAAATTAATTTATGGCTGGACCATAAAAAATATGTTATCTTTTAGTTTAAATCCAACAGGAGTCATATAATGTCTGTACTAGAGAATTGTTTGTATTGTCTTTTAATGTGGAGGAATGTAAATTATTTTACGACTTCCACCATTTGCCAAAAGATTGAGGGCTATGTACTTTCACAGGTAGATGGTAAATGCTACCAGCTGGCATTGATGGTTGTTTTCAGCCTGGGAACTGAAGTCAGATGACAAGAAATTATGTCATTCTGCAAGTATCCCAGCAGTAATATCTGAGATATTAATTTGGGAAATCTCGGAGAGAAATAGCATTCTGTATTTGTCTTTGACCTGACAACATCAGCTGAAAGATCCATTCACCACATCTGTCTTGCTTGCTCTGAAGTAAATTACAAGGGTACGGTAATTCTCTTAGATACAGTCAAGAATATAGCAAAGCTTAATTTAGATGTTTTTCTTTAATTATTTGTGACTGTCCTGCAATGTTTTAAATATTTCCTGTGATTTTGAACTCTGTTACTGTGATTATATACCAAGTATTTTATTGTTCTTTTATTATTTATTATTAATTATTAAATATATGTAAACATTTCATTGTGGCTGATATTTGTGAGGCATATTTATGTTCTGAGAGTACTTGCATATTTATTTGTTGACACTGTGTAGGCCACTCCTAATAACCTTTCTCTTGGTCAACTACCATTTGGATTAATAGTAACATTACACAGTAAGATTAGACACCCTTTGTTAAGGTCCTTAAAGTAGCTGATAAGGAGTTGGCTGGTGGCAGTAGTATTTACCTTTATAGTCTGGGCAGAAGGAGGCATAGCTAGCAAACCGTGCCAACCTTTCTCAGGTGTGTGGATGTATAACTCAAACCTCAAAGAGTGTGTGTGTCTGCTAATTGTGCAGGGACACAAAGCACTGGTTGGACAGCGAGGGTGCTGGAGGTCTTGTCTTGGCCACTCAGCTGAGATCTCAACTCTGTAGTTGTGCCAGTGGGGAGTTTTATTGGGAATCTAGAGAAAGAGGGAGAAACCAGTCCTGGACTGACTGTGATCTCTGTGTGCTCTTAAGGGAAATTACACTTGATGCAGAGAGCTGTATCTAGGAATACTGTGTGTGTAACTTGTCATCCTCCCGGTGTACGTTCCCCACTTGTGCTAGTGGTGAGGATTAAGGCTCCCTGACTACTGGTCCAGTGGTGGGGCGTCACACCTTCATTTGTACTTAAAGTGGTATCTAAGTTTACCTTGAACCAAGCTATTCATCTCCGTCTTCTTTCCAGGACTTAAAAAAGGGAAAAAAGATTCTCCACAATGTGGATGTCCACAGACAACTCAGAAACTATATTGTCAGAAATAAAACTTTTAGTAACTCTTAACCAGTTATTCATTTTTTATGAAGGCAAAAAAAAGGGAAAACGTGTGTCAACACAGACTATCTCCAAATGGTTGTCTCATGCTATTACCTTTTGTTATACCCACAATAAGAGATTTTTAGGTAGGGTCAAGGCTTACTCTACCAAGGCTTTGGCTTCATCTGTAGCTTTTTGGAAAGGGATGGATTCTAGAAATAATCTTGAACACCATGGTCCTCTGTATGTACCTTTACAAATCATATAAACTAGATTCAATCTCCAGGTCTAGAACAGGCTTTGCTAGAACCATTCTCCATGGGCTCCTGCAGCAGTGATCAAATGAACATAGTATAGTTTAGTAAGTAAATTTACCGTTGCAGTAGATGTTCAAATGATCACTGCTGCATTAGTCACTCCATCCCTCCAACCTCGTTATTTTTGTATGTTTTGTTTCCAGATTGAAGACTTTCATTCTTGGTCACCTAACAATAACCTCTTTCAAAGCTGTAACCTCCCTCTGTCAGCATGAAAATTCTAAGGGGATTGATGCCCATATCATTGGCTTTTTTCAGCTATGCTCAAGTAGGTGTGGGTTTGGCCCTTTGGAAAGAACCCTTTAGATTTGGAAGCTGCCTGGCTATTATATCCTTGGCAGCATACCTCTCAACCTCTTAGCACAAGAAAGCTGGACAAAGTGTGACATAATGGTGGCACAAATGCACAGAAATTGGGATACATTTTAAATGTGGTTCTTATAGACTTAAAAAGTTGCTAAAATAACAGGATTTGCGTTAGCATGCATTTTTTGAAGGATATTAAGCCTTGACACTCAAATGCATGTCATTATTTGTAGACTTTAATCTTTAGATCATCCCAGTGATTTATCAAAAAAAACACTTTTTATTAGGAAAAGACCAAAAATATGAGGAAAAGTCTGGACATTCTGCAAAAGTTTGTACAGCTGAGAGGTATGCTTGTCAGGATGTAACCCATATAGTTAAGGCTACAGCAGCAATGACCATTTGAATTTTCTAGAATTATGGTAAGATTTTCTTAACTCGACTGTACTTTCAGGAAGAGAGAGAGAGAAAAGGTTTTGCATGGTAGTTGTTATATAAGCCTTGGAGTGCTTGGGAGTCAAGAAAGGTTATTCTGATTTTTATCAGGAGAGAAAAAAAAGTGTTTTTGCTAATAGACAATGACTGCTTGGTCTGCCTATCTGCCTGCATCCTTACTTAGTATGTTGTCAGTTTTAATTGACAAGAAGTCGTCATTTTAATATCTCTCAGAATTTCTTTGTCTGTCCTCTCAATGTTTGACTGTTCCCACTGCATTTGAGCCCTCTCAAAAGAGGCTACTGCATTATTTTTTTAGAAAAAATATGAAAAAAAATGCGTCACATTGCTAACCGTCTGGCACAGTAACAGGGTGTCTGTTGTGCTGCTGGCAGCCCAAGTGTACGAATGATCCTAGGCAGCTGTTTGGGGTCAAGGGTGTAGCCAAATATGCTCTTTGTACATTTTTATGAACATTAGAAACACTGGGGCTTTATTAGACAATATTATGTCTACAACTGTTTGAATTAATGCCTCTAACAACATGTATATAGCTTGTTTACAGAGAGGATTTGTAAACTAAAACAAAAGCTGAAAATGTTACACTAAATGCTGGGTGGAGGTTTGGGGGGGGGGGGTCAACAGCTTGAGAGATGTGCCCAATTTTTAAATGCCAGATGTGTTGGGGGCAGCAATAAGGGTGTACGTGTTTGTGTACAGAATGGATTTCACTGACCACATGCCTCTTTGTGTACCCAAAGTGGATGGGATAAAGCAGCCATTTGCTATTTATTTATTTATTTATTTATTTATTCATTTGTTCATTTGTATTTATTTTGCATTTGTTTACTGGGAAAATTCAGCTGGGCAGGGCTGCCCATTTTCAGCAGAGGCCCAGGGAGAAAAGCTCCATACAATATATCAATCCAAAAACATGCAATAATTTAGAAGAAAGAAACCTACAAAATTGTCAAAGAATCTTACATGAGTATTGGTAGAACAAGGAAGAAGTTCATAATATATAACAACATTATGTAGAAGAATAACTTTATACAGTTGTTTATTGTATTGTGTATTGTTTCAATTACAAGAAATTATCTGTGTTTGAAATCATAGGAGGACACTGTAGCAAATGGTTCTTAAACTTTGTTGGAATGGGACTTTGCATAGTTCTTATGACACCTGCTGGAAACAGGATGCTTTGTAAATTGCAGTGAGAGTTCAGAGGAAAGAGGATGACCGTCAACAAGCACATTGTGTGAAAGCGTGAACCATGGATGCCTGATGTCTTTGCAGGTCGCTTCCCCTACATAGGGATTTTGATTAGTCACTGCAGAATGAGAGTTCTTGGACTGTGTCCTCTCTGTCTTTTATTACTCCTATTTCCTGATCCTCGCTATAAGTGGCAGCACGACTGTGATATCTGAGAAATTTGGAGGCTTGTCTGGAGATAGGACAAAAACATCTAAAATAACCTGTAAAGGAGCATTTGGGAACATGAGGGGGGCAGATTGAGTTGTCTGAGAGTAAACTGGAAGATCACCACAGTCAGGTGGGAAAAGGCAGGTAGCTTAAAAATGCATTGCCATTAAATCATCATCTCTCTGTTTTCTAATTGTTCCTCCTCGATTTTCTTTATCACATTCTTTGAAAGATGCTACCATCTTGGAGTCTGTGGTTGACTGCAGGAAACTGAAAAGTTCTTTTAAGCTAACTGTCTGTGTTTCCCTCCAGTGTACATTAAGTATTATATGTTGCCGTAGACCTTTCATCCTTTCAGATGTTCTGTACTACACAGTTTGTAACTCATATTCATCCTTGCGGAGGTGAAGACTTTAGAACAAGTAATGGGCTAGAAAGGGGTATCACTAACTTATAAAGAGGAAGAGTAGATTTCCTCATTGGTAATTATTTATTTTGCATTTCAGTATCCTTTCATCTTTAGTGCCTTCTTACATTGCTTGCCTGCTTTTAAAGCTATTTGAAAGGAGTATGCTTGGGTCTTTTCCTTTTTTTTTTTTTTTATTTTTGTTTTTGGTATCTCAACCCCAGTATGTAGTTTTCTAGATTTTTATTTCCTGATTATTTGCACCACATCTAAGGTGAATTATTATTTATTTGTTTATTTACGTTTTGTTGACTTGCTTAGCCCTGCTGGGCAAGCCCTTATTAGAAGCAACAAGGGGTCACAGATGAACAAGTAAACATGCACGTAGAACATAGACACAGCATATAGTTTTAGTATTTTTAAAAAATGTTGAAATGCTTAGCAGAATTACAGATTAATTTATATAGCGTCTAAGCTGATCGCGTTTTGTTTTTATTTGTTCATTTGTTTACATTTTGTTGACTGGGCTAGTGTTTACTGGTTAAAGTCCATTTTTAGATGGATCAGAACAAATAAACGCAGAAGAACTTAGACATAGCATACAATTATAAAGTTGCATGATTAACAATATTGAAATGGCGACCAGAATTGATCATTCATTTAGTCAGATGGTGAAAGAATGGTATTTGAGGCATAGTATATTAGATGTTTAGTGGGTGCTGTAGCATAAATAGTAGAGGTTATGTGTATTAGAAGTGATTTGAGGTTTTTATATTGGGTTAAGTATAAAAGAGAAGATGCATATTTAAGTGTAGGGAGTAGCTGAGATCAGTAAGGTTAGATTAATAAAGCAGCGATTATAGAAGAAATGTTGGATCATATTTCTGTCCTTGCTAAGTGTTGCAGAAGTTTATTTCTTCTTTTCAAAAGCATGAATTTCATTCATTTCCCCACCAATTTCTTACATGTGATCAGTAAAGTCCAGTTTAATGCTTTGATGCTGCTGCTGCATTCTGTCATTTCCTTGGTTTTCATTTTATTTATATATATATATATATATATATATATATATATATATATATATATATATATATATATATATACACTGTGGTGGTGGTGCTGCAGTAGCATTGTCGCCTCACAGTTAGACGTTGTCCTGTTCGATTCTCAGCTAGAACGTCTTCTGTGTGGAGACATGCATGAATGTGCGTACCTTCGTTGAAGGTTGTGCGTCAGGGCCGGCAAATAAAAATATACTGCCAATCATTAGCGGACCGGAGTTCCGCTGTGGCAACCCCTAACCGGGAAAAGCCGAAAGACACAACATATATGTATATATATATATATATATATATATATATATATATATATATATATCATGGGTGTAGGGGGGCTTGCCCCCCTGCTTTTATGTAGTAGAGAGCTTGTGTTTGTGTGTGGAGTAGAAGCGCTAATTCAAAATGTCCAGTGAGTGAGATTTTGAATTTCACGCTTCTGAATTTTCGTTGCTTTCAGGTTTCGACTTTATAGCCTCAAAATACTGAATTTTGATATTTCAGTATTTTGATGATATACATTAATATAAGTGAATATATATATCTATATATATATATATATATATATATATATATATATATAAATATATATATATATATATATATATATATATATATATGTGTATATATATATATAAATATATATATATATATATATATATATATATATATGTATATATATATAGTGTGTGTGTGTATTCTGCTATGGTAGTAATGGACTTAGCAGGTCTTTTCTCACCCTCATTTTGATATAAATAATTGCTAGATATAGTTCCAGCTTTTGATTCCAGTAAATATCACAACTGACTGAATGTTTTCTACGGTTACGTGCAAATAGATGAAAAAAAGAAAAAACGTCAGAGAAATTAAGATTTCCTGTTTATTCTAAGCATTTTGCCAACACACTGTTAATGGAAGAAACTATGAGAAGAAGATGGCAGTGTGAAGTGCAGCAGGTAATCTTGATATGTTTAGTTTGGTATTATCCTGCAGCCCCAGTTTTTCTTATTTCACTTGGGTGATTTGCTGAAGTTGTTTGGGGGAAGAAATGATTGTCTATTGCTTTGTTCATTATTTTACATGTAAATTATTTTTGTACTACATTTGGTTTAAACTGTTTTGTGATAGCAAACATGGTTAGTTTTAGGGCATGAGTAAAATAGATAGTACAGCTTGTTTACCAAGTTCTACAAGGACACATTGCAGTCTGAAAGCCCACTGTCAAATTATTTGGAAAATAATCTTGCCAGCTTGAAAGAACTCTTCTCCTCCGGGGGAGAAATTCCTACAGTACTCTTTCTGGCTTTGTCCCAACACCCTCTGTTTATTTATGTAGCAAGATACAAGGTTACTGCTCTTCAGGGTAAATTGTGAAAGGCCTTCAGAGCTTGCACAGATTTGTGTCTAAGTAGTTTGCAGTCCTATTTACTAAAGTCTGCAAATGATTGTTCCTTTTTTCATTTTTCACCTGATTTTATCAGTATAGTTAGTAAATTACAGGCCTGTAGTACCTACCTGCTAGTGCTTCAGCCAAGTGATTCACTGAAGTATTTCTCTTGACTTGTGTGTCTTTATTTCTACTTGGAAGAGGACAGCATTTGGATCAAGTTGTTTATGACCTTCTTAAATTGTAATATTGTGTTTGTGGACTGCAGTGATCTGTTTCATAACAAAAACTCCTGAATAAGTTTTGTAGCTTCTGTTTGTTTTGGATTTTTGTGGTGCATAATTGCTTTGTTTTAATTTGAACTGCTGTATCATTACAATGACTCGTTTGATTAATATGCCTGCACGAGCGCACACACACACACACACACACACACACTCGTACGTATATATATATATATATATATATATATATATATGTGTGTGTGTGTGTGTGTGTGTGTGTGTGTGTGTGTGTATATATATGGGTCTACTTCATATGACCTAAATTTAATTTGACTGAAATTCATTTGACTGAGGCCAAAACACTGAAAGTTCAAAAGGCTGAAAACTCATTTGACTGAAACTCATAACACTGACACATTAAAGTAAAAGGTATATGCCCTTTTCCCCACTGTAGTGCGATCCTGGAGCTAGTATATATAGTTCGGAGGGGTGTGGGGGGCACAGCCCCCACATTGGGGGGTGTGGGGAGGCGAAGCCACCCACATAGTTTAGGTAAATATTGTTTTCTGCATAGAGTTATTCATTGCAGTTATAAATATCCATGTGTATGATTTAAAATGTATAACGTATGTGGTGGGCTTTGCCCCCCACCCCCCCAACTATGTATACTAACTCCAGGATTGCACTACAATGGAGAAAAGGGCATTAACCTTTTACTTCAATGTGTCAGTGTTATGAGTTTCAGTCGAATGAGTTTTCAGTGTTTTGGTCTCAGTCAAATGAAATTTAGGTCATATGAAGTAGACCCGTATATATGTGTATATTTATTGGTTTCAGTGGTCATGACTTGGAATCAAAGTCAACAGCTTAAGTGATTGACATGTTTTAGAGAGTAATCCAGACTAGAAGGCAACAGTGTGCATAACTTAGTGGTTTAAGAATGGATGCATATTGTGCACAACAGACACGAGCAATGATGGAGTAAGAACTAATTTGAACTGAATGCTTATTGCATGTTCTTCACAGTGGAGTATTTACTTTAAGAAGCTTGTATCAGTTAGGCTTAGCAACTGCATATGTAAGTACTTTACCCACCCCTTCCTATGCTTGAGCTCTGTAAGTAAACTATTTTTGTGTAGAAAAATGTTTGGTTCAATTGCATACCCTTTACAACTGCACTTTCTGCAGTTTTCACTGTACTACATTTCAAAGATTCAAGACGGTACTTTGGTTGAAACCAGAACACGTTCTTTTTCCAAGAAAAATATTTCACCAGTGTCTAACATTGTCTTTTAGGTAAGTAGGCTGTTTTCAAAGGTAGAATAACTAGGCATGGTACAACAGCAAAACTTAAATTTTAAACAATGTTTTCTGTTACACAGGTTCAGGGGTAAAGTTTTTTCACAGACTGCTGCAACCACATGTGCAGTTGCACATTTTTCAGTTGCAAATTCCACAAATAAATTGATGTTTCTAGTTGGAAACATATAGGATGCTTTGCAATGCATAACACTTCTTTCTGTTTTTCAGGCTCACAGACTAGTGCCTGTATTTTGCTTTGAAATTTATTCACATGGTCCCCTCACATGTGATTCATGAACAATGGGCACAATACTTGTACAAGTACTCCACTGCACGGGTTCCGGCATGTAGATCACGAGACAAATGCCTGCAAGCTACAACGCCAAAAGCAGAAGGCCGCAGCACCGCTAGATCATAAGAGTGGTGCAGCCAAGAGAGACGCTGTGGGAATCCATGCAGACAGGAAAAGAGACAAAAGGAGATGTTCCCTAACGTAAATAAGCAGGCTGTTTCCTGACAGTGGAAACGGCCGTGCTAGACAACTGATCGGCAGGACAAAAGGAGACGTTCCCTAACGTAAATAAGTGGGCTGTTTCCTGATAGTGGAAACAGCCGTGCTAGACAAGTGATCGGCAGGACAAGTGGTGAAGAAGGTCCAAACATAGAAATAAAGACAATGTAGCTTACCAGTAGCCCCGCACAAACATACAAATCCCCCAAACACAACCCATACAGTACACCTCGCTGTGGGAAGCTGTTGGACAGAAAATGCTAAAGAAGCTGCAGCTGAGAGTTACCCTTGTACATGTGCACCGTACACAAGGTACAACACCACAAGCATCCCTGCCCATACACCCCAACTGTACAGTTTTCGCAGACTACCCATAGTTCTGCAGAATATGTTTGGCCCATATGTCAAACTGTTGTGGCTGTCTGGCAGAGTAGTGGAAAATTGTTGTACACATGAGTTAGAAAATAATGACAGACATTTGAGTTTCAGACTTCATACCCTTTAGAATATTCATGCTAATGCACAAGCTGTTATTCTAGCCACTTTTCAAGTTTGTAAAGGCAAAATGTGCCCCTATGAGTACCACTGTTGGTATGGCATTGTCCAGACTATACTTACTCTAAGAGGTTGAGAGGTATGCCTGCAACAGAAAGGCACTGCCCTGCCAGAGCCACCCTAATGCAGTGGCAGGTGGAAACATGTTAACCCTAGCAATCATAGACCACCTATCCAACAGTGCAAAAGCAACCACTGTAGAAGGGAACACTGACACAAAGGGGAGGGAAAGTATGAATGGGACACAAAAGAGTATCAACCCACCTCCAAGTCCACAGCAGACTGTAGATCAGTGAAGTAGCATGTGTGTAATGTGGGGGTTGCCAAACCGTTGTTGCAGCTGGGGTACTCACATATGCAGAGGTATGTAGGCAGAAAAGGGTGCTACAGAGGGATACATCCCTATGTAATCTCTGTCACTGAAACTGAGACTGGGCCCCACACCATGATTGGCCAACAGCAATAGCTGGGCGTTAAAGGGGACTTGTGCAGTACATGCAGAACCAGTGGTGTAAGCAAGCTGGGAGACTCCTGCTGGACTACATTCACTTGTCAATGCCACAGCTGTGTGAACTGCATGTACAGAATTCCTAGCAGGATAGGTAGTAAGAGCAAGGTGGTGTATATACTGCTGCAAAGGGCCACTGTGGCAGACAGCACTTATTCAGAAGGGTACAACACAAGGTGCTGTACAGCAACATACCAAAAGTCTGATAGTGGCCTGTACCAAAGTTATGTCTACATTCTGTTCCCTGCTACACTGGATGTGATGGATACCGAGAGGCCATCTACAAGTAGAGTTGCCATGATGGAATCTGTGTACATGTATAGCCCAGGTCAGCTTGGCAGCAGATACAGCACAGTGCCCAGCGAACGGGGCAAACCAATGCTGGTAGTGGAGGGATACCTGTACCATTTAGAGCGTGAAGCACCCACAAAATGGTACTGGGCATGTATTGAGTGGAGAATAAAGGCCTGCAGAGGTCGTGCCATCACTGTTCACCAGGATGAGGGGGAAAACTGCTGAAATCACTGCCACACCAGCATAGCCCAGATGCAACAACTGCCCAAGTGGCTACACTGTGAGCAGAACTATGGCAGAGGGCTGTAACCAGCAGTGAATTGCCCAGTCTGGTAATGCAGTGTGTCCTAGGCACAGCGAATGACAATATACTGCAAGAGATGCCTTACCTTGCCACCCTGCGACATAGCATCACCAGGGTATGGCAGAGGGCACGGGCATCCATGTCCACACCTCCAGCAACACTTGCAGATATCGATGTCAGTCAGTATCCACTCCGTAGTTCATAGGTTCATAGGTTCATACTAGGCTATCTGCCCTAGGGCATTTATAAGCCTAGCCAGAGTGTGTTTGGCTTTCGCCACCCATTTTAAATGAATTTTGCTATGCCCTTTTTCGAGGTTAGTATACTGTGCCTCTGTCTAACAGTGACACAGAAGTGATACCCGGGGTAAATCTCCTATCTCCCATCCACTCATCAAGATTCCTCTTGAAGAGAGTCAGAGGGACTCTGCCTAACCTGGACTGGGATTTTATTCCAGAGTGAAGGGAGCCTCTGGGTTATGAATCTGTCCCTCCAGCATGTCCTGTTTATTTCAGTGCTGAGGTTCAAGTCACTCAAGCGCGTAGATCGATGGGATTTGGATTTTCTGAGGTGCAGCATGTCCATTAATTAAGGGTTAGACATGGCTTTATACGTCAGGCATAGATCGCCTCTGAGCAGGCGGTATGCCACTGAGTAGAGCTGGAGTTTCTTTAACTGGGCAGCATATGGCATCTGTTTGAGCCTTTTGATCCTCTTGGTGAGGTACTTTTGGGGTCTTTCCAGTTGCTGCAGGTGTCTGGTAAGGTACATCCCAAAAGGGGCATTGTACTCAATTATGGGCCTGATGAGGGATGAGTAAAGAGGCACGATGACCTCCCCTGATCTAGATGTGAATCCCTTCATGATTAGGTGGACTATATAAAATGTTTTTCTAACCACTTTGGCCACGTGGTTGTCAAATGAGAGATTGCTATCAACTTTGGTCCCCAGGTCCCTAATTACTTCTTCTGTACTTAATGGATTACCACCTATGTGGTAATTTGTGGGCACTGTGTTTTTGCCAAAGGGGATGACTATACACTTTTTGGCGTTTAGCTTGAGGCCATGGCTCTGGCACCAGTTGTCTGTTTCTATGAGGCCCTTTTGTAGGATGCTTGTGTCGACTGGAGAGTCTATTATGGCGCCCAGTTTGCAGTCATCTGCGAACTTGGTCAGCCACAGTCCTTCCGTGCTGGCCTGTACCTCCGAGAAATATATACCGAACAAGAGAGGTCCCAGGACTGAGCCTTGTGGGATGCCACTTGTAACTGGTTTGGAGTCTGACATGGCTCCAGCAATTCTAACCATGTAGGTTCTGTCCTTGAGCCAGTTTGCAACCCATCTAGTGACGTAGGGGGTTATATTTAAGCTGGTGAGCTTATCTATAATGCCCGAGTGGGGTATTGTATCGAAGGCTTTTGCAAGGTCCAGGTAGGCTGTGTGGACCACCTTCCCCTCGTCAGTGGCCTTGGTGACTGTTTCAAAGAAATCGACCAGGTTTAAGAGGCAGGATCTGCCCTTAACAAAGCCGAACTGGGTAGGATCCAGTGTCTGTAGGTCCCCAATATCTTTATTTATGAAGTCCATGATGATCCTTTCCATAGCTTTGCAGACCAAGCTAGTCAAGCTTATGGGGCAATAGTTTCCAGGATCCGTTGAGGCACCACCTTTGTGGAGAGGGACCACTGTTGCTGTACACCACTCTTTGGGCACATATCCTGTAGTAAGGCTGAGATTGAACAGTAGTTTTATGTTTGGGTTTAGTTCTTCTTGGAGTTCATGTAGGACGCAGCCCGGGACACCGTCTGGTCCCATTGATGCTGTGTTTTTTGCTTTGGAGAGGGCGGCTCTTACTTGAGCATCTGAGATGTCAGGGGGGCAGCACTCTGCTGGGATAGATATTTGCCCTTTTGGTGGGGAAGGGGGGGGGAGTTTGCGCTGAACCTGTCAGCTAGGATGTTGGCAATGTCTGTGGGTTTGGCGTATTTTTTGTCATTTTGGACTAATTCTGAGCATATCTGGGAATTCCCACCCAGGTTCCTAACATAACTAAGGAAAGCCTTGTGATTATCCTTAGTGTCCTGTGCAATTTTTCTCTCAAAGCTGGCCTTAGGCGATTTTATGAGTGCCCGTAGTTTTTTGCTAATACTGATCAGAGATGCCTTCCCTTTTTGGGATTTTGCTCTATCATGTAGTAGCTTCCTCCTTCTATTGCATAGTTTGTTTATGGCTGGGGTCCACCAGACAGGACGCCTAACTTTGGATGATTGGGTCTTGGTTTTATTTGGGATTGCATGATCCATGCATTCCTGAAGGTGTTCATAGAATGTATTTATAAAGGATTCTGCGGTCTGGGCCATATTTTCCACAGGCCCGGGGGCTTTGAAGGATTCCACCTCGGTTTTGAGGAGTGTGAAATTTGCTTTAGAGACATTTTTCACTGTGGTTTTCTGGGCAGTGGCTGGGGTCGGGATGTGACTATCTAGTGAGATTAGTTTATGGTGTGATCTTACCAGTGAGGGATACACTTCTGGTCTGGAGCATAGAGTCCCCATGTTGGTGATGATCAGGTCCAGTATGTTTTCCCCTCTTGTGGGAGTGACAACAAGTTGTTCCATAGCATTTGAGTTTATAAATTCTAGGAACCTTTGGGCTAGGGTGTTGGAGCTAGAGTAATGCTCCCAGTCTATGTTCGGGTAGTTGAAGTCGCCCAATATAATGGTGTTTGGAGAGACCTTCATATTTTCCAGTGTTCTCAGGAAGGCTGAGTGGGGTTCCTGGGTTTGGGAGGGTGGTCTGTAGCAGGCTATAAACTGGAAGGCAGTTTTACCCACTGTTAGTTGCACATGGATAGTCTCTGATGCTTCGTGCTGTGCCACCAACCTGGAGGTGTGGGTATCTTTGACGAATATTGATACTCCCCCTCCTTTTATGGTTCGGTCCAAGTTTTGGGGCTGAAAAACATGATATGAGGTATAACCTGGTAGTGCTGGGGTGCTCTCGGGAGCCTTGAACCAGGTTTCCGTTACTGCACAGATATCTATGTTCTCCATGCTAAGGAGAGTTTCGATGCGTGCATCTTGAGGTTTAGACGTCTGGCGTTGAGTAGCATTACTCTTAGTTTCTTATCCCTTGTGATACCTATGGAGTTGGGTTTGTCTTTTGAGCCTTGCCTAAAAAAGGCACTATGGGGGTGGCAAGAGCCTTTGCCAATATCCGAAAGCCCAGGGGTGACAGTTGCAAGCCGTCCCTAGCGAAGCATCGTGGCTTGGTGCATTGTCTGTGACATCTGTCATCTGTACTTCATCAGGTATGTCCAAATTGTCAGACTTATCAGGAATAAGTAAACTACTCAGTGCATCTGCAGTGAAATAAGGAACATATATGAGTCTGAAACTCTGCATTTGGCCTCTGCTGCGGTGTGAATACTAGCTGTGATTCTTTGCAATATACTCGTTTTCTTCTTTGAATACACATTTATGCATAGCATACACTTTCTGTAGCGTCATATTCAGAATGTATATCCTTTATTTTATTTTATTTTATTTTATTTTATTATATTTGCATTTGCTAACTAGGGTTGAATACTGGTCAAAACTGACATTTTTCATTCTCAGACCGGGAGCATACAGCACCAAGACAATAGCATTGGAAGCTGATACAAAAATGTTTACACTGTGAAATTAGATCACTGTGAAGAGAACGTAATTAACACAGAATATGAATTACTAATAGACAGTGAAAAAAATTGTTGAGTGACCAGAAACCCAATGAATTTTACATTACAACAAATAACATAAAAAATAAGCCATATACATGTTTACACAGCCAGATAGCAGAGGTAGGAGGTGAGGACAGAGATGAGAGAATGCTTTCCAGGGCATAACAAGGATAACTCATTTTTGTTCAGCAATCTTCTCCCCGTGAAGCTTGTGTCATCATTACCTTTAACTGTTAATCAAAGGTAATATTTATTTTGCTTACAAATAACTATTTATTGCTTGTAGAGTTTCTACTGTTTTATATGTTCTCAAGTGTACACTGTCAGTTTGACACAATTTGATTGTAAAACTATCCTGAATTTAATTTCATTGGTTAGTCACATTGTTTCGAGTATCACCCTCAGAGCTCAATGGCTTGTATTTGTTTCATGAATGAGTTAGTTTTTTGCAGACTGAAGCTGTGCTTTCTATGGGCCCTCTGAACTTTTCTTCTTATCAAGTGCAGTATATATAGTATGTGAGCGATGGAAACTAAGCTTCCTTTCAACCAATGCTTTCTTAAAATATGCCTTTTTATATTTTTACAAACTCTTTCTGTGTGCTTAATTCTACTAGAGTCATGAAATTTTTGGCTTCAATTTACTTTGAAAAACTGGATGTTGTTTATCAAGGCAACCGTAACATGCATTTGTTTTGCTGTAGTATATACTTTTGGGACTACTCCCCTTTGAGTTTTGCTTTGAGTTGTTTTTGTGCTATTTTACATGCTACTGCCAACTGTTTAATTTATTTCTTACTTACTTTTATTGCTGAAACAATATTGGACTATGATGTTTGCAGATGACATTGTGATCTGTAGTGAGAGTAGAGAACAGGTGGAGGAGACCCTGGAGAGGTGGAGATATGCTCTAGAGAGAAGAGGAATGAAGGTCAGCAGGACTAAGACAGAATATATGTGTGTGAATGAGATGGAGTATAGAGGGAGAATGAGGGATGCAAGGAGTAGAGGTGGCGAAGGTGGATGAGTTTAAATACTTGGGATCAACAGTTCAGAGTAATGGTGAGTGTGGAAGAGAGGTGAAGAAGAGAGTACAGTCAGGATGCAGTGGGTGGAGAAGAGTGTCAGGCGTGATTTGTGACAGACGAGTACCAGTAAGAGTGAAAGGGAAGGTCTGCAAGAGGGTAGTGAGACCAGCTATGTTATATGGGTTGGAGACAGTGGCATTGACAAAAAGGCAGGAGTCCGAGCTTGACGTGGCAGAGTTGAAGATGTTAAGATTTGCACTGGGTGTGACGAGGATGGACAGGATTAGGAATAAGTATATTAGAGGGTCAGCCCAGGTTGGAAGGTTTGGAGGCAAAGTCAGAGAGGCAAGATTACGTTGGTTTGGACATGTGCTGAGGAGGGATGCAGAGTATATTGGGAAAAAGATGCTAAGAATGAAACTGCCAGGTAACAGGAAAAGAGGAAGGCCTAAGATAAGGTTTATGGATGTGGTGAGAGAGGACATGCAGGTGGTTGGTGTGGCAGTGCAAGATGCAAAGGACAGGAAGAAATGGAAACAGTTTATCTGCTGTGGCGACCCCTAACGGGAGCAGCCGGAAGAAGAAGAAGAAGATTGCTGAAATGATATTGATGGCATTTTCAGACTCTGGGTTATTTTCAGTTAACTTTATTTTTATGCTTTCATCATTTAATAACTGTGGTTTCATGTTCTTCACCCTTTGCTGTAATGTCTGTCAATAATTTCAGTCCAGGATTAATATTCTTAACTTAGTCACAAACTTTGTTACCGGTTCATTAACCTTTGCAGCATGAGAATTGTATTTCTGCTAGGATTGTTGTTAAAAGAATTTTGTAGTAAGCTTAAAAGCTCTGCATAGGTCTTTTCACTGTTTTTTTTTCAGAAATCAGGAGTCCTTTTCATTGAACTGTGGCTGTTATTCTTTCTCTTTAGTTTTAATCTCATTTGCAACCAGCAACTGTTTCTGTATTTTGAGTACTCCTCCCTGAACTGAATTCTCATATTAATGGCTGTTATTCTTTCTCTTTAGTTTTAATCTCATTTGCAACCAGCAACTGTTTCTGTATTTTGAGTACTCCTCCCTGAACTGAATTCTCATGTTAATGGCAGTCAGAATGCTTACAGATTTCACATTATCGGTCTTCCTTGGTGGGTGTATGATTAGCTCTCTTTTCGTTACATATTGTCATATTTTTCTTTGAAGTTCCTTCTTCAAGGATTTGCAGGCATGTTGTGATGTAACATACTATTCTAGAATACACCTAACCCATAGGTCTTTAGTTCTTTTCTGCCACTAGCACAGTTCCGATCTTAATCTTGATTTATGTCTTGTACAGATTCTTCTTGTGTTTCATGCCAAAAGCACTGAGCCTTCAAAATGTTTATCTGGCTGCCAGATAATGAGCCAAGGCTGAAGGTGGAATTGTACTGTGTGCTTGAGAGAGGAACATTGTGCACACCACTTATCTAGAATAGCAGCAGTTCAGCCCGATTACCTGCAGATATTAAACTGTGGAACTTCTGGTCTGCTTCATACCATGTGGAAGATGATAGGTTAAACTGTTCAGCATGAGGATTTTGTAGGATTGGTGGCAGAGTTTTCTGCTCAATACAGGCCTTTGACAGAAACAAAAGGACTCCTGTCTCCATAAGGATGTGGTGCAGATCAGTTATTTTAACATCTCTCTGGTCTTTATTTGTCGCAAAATCACACTACCCTAGTGAGGGCTCAGTCTTGCACCTACTCTCTGTCTGTAAATGTTGAGGGGCCTGGAAAAGGTGGACTCCAGCTCCCCACCTTGGGATGTATGTTGGTGTCAGTAGCACTATTATTCCTAATGTTGACAGGATCTCGTGACAGTCGGATCCCTGTATGAGACCCATTGGCCATATTTCAGTTGTTGCACTCAGGGTTGAGCATTCCTCTCCCCTACTCTCTCTTCATCAAGTACTGCAAGGGATTAATGATCCAGGTTATGGAAGTTCCATCAAGTCTTCAGTGCTGAGGCTGGCTGGCTTGTCTGCTTGTTCAGGCACTAGACTTCAGACAGATGTTCTTCGTGTTTCACTATTGCAGTCATTACATTTGGGTTATCTGCTTGCAGGTAGCCCTCAGTCGACCTGTTTAACAAAGTCTTGGGTCCTGCGTCAGTTGCTGTTCCTTCTTCCATGACGTCAGGTCATCAGGGGTATAAAACATGCAGCCGACGCCATTACATCAGTCTTTCTTGCCGTGCGGTGCCCGAAACAGAAGCAGTTCGCAAGTGCTGGTCGGCCGACTCCTGAAATTTTTGTTTTCGAGTTTTAGAACCGAAGTCATCAACTAAAGCTAAGTACCCCGTTGGGGAAACTTTTTATTGCTCCTTACTGATGTCAGTAAAAGTTAATAATTGCATTACTTGTGGAAAGCAAATTCCTCATAAAGATTTTCATTCATACTGTATTCCTTACCTAGGCCCTGACCACGACGTACCTTGCTGTCAGTTTTGTGCCTTATTTAATCAGCGCACTATCCGTCGTCTGTATATTTTCGCCTCTAAATATTTCGGTTCTCAGTTTAATTATCCAGAAATGTTGTCGGTTAGCCATCCGACTACCGGGATTCCGAAAAAACTCAAAGATAAAGACAGGCAGGCCGCCGAGGTCCAAAACTGCCGACGACGCTTCTCCTAAGCCAGTCGCCTGTTCGCCGGTACTCAGTGACGTGCTTTCGCAGCCCCTGATACCCGCTACTTCTGATTCGCAGGCCTCTACTGGGACCTATTCAGAGTCCAGTTTGCCGCGAGATGCTTCAACTATGGAACCCGCGGATATCTCTACCTTGGATGGGTCCGGAGCCGCTGTGCAGGCACCGGCTTCTGAGGGTGTATTCAGGCCTACTTGCATATTAAACCGACACCTCCTTCTTTACTTAGGCCTAAATCTCGAATCATGCCTAAAAAAACAACGCCCAGGCCACATGCTCAGGCCTCTATGCCTAAAAAACAAATGATAAGAATGGCTGAAGATCTAATAACTCTAATCAGGGGTAGCCAACCTCCCCCCCTCTAAGAGGCATAGGACTGAAGTTGATTATGACTCTTCTGACCGGGATTCTGTTTTTTCTGATTCTTCTTATGATTTGGATTTGCCCTTATCTACTTATGAAGATTCTGATGCAGAGGACTCCATTCCCTCTGCTTCCCCTCCTGAGGATTTTTCTTTTGGGGAAACCTTAAATACTCTAAGGGAGCATTTCCACTGGGAAAGCCAGGAATTTTCTGATTCAGAAAAGAGGCTTAGGGATTTCCTTCTCCTACCTCAGCATAGGACTTTAGCTATTCCTCCTGTACTTGACACTGTTGATGATGCTTTTTCAGAATCTAGTTTGGCCCCTGATTCCTTGCCTCCTGCTCCCAGAATACCTGACAGAGATACTACAGGGTCCCTGAGTCCCACAAGTTCCTTTTTAAAAATCGTATTGCAGATCCAGAGACTATTTCACAGGGGGCCCAAGGGCATTAAGGCTTGTACTGCTAAAAATCCTACCCCTTCTGATAGAGACTCCAGGATGCTGGATAGATGGGGTAAGAAGGTTTTCACTTCTGCAACCTTGGCCTTTAGGGCTTTAAACTGCCTGTTTCATATGTTAAAGTATCAGCAACATGTTATTGGACTGCTTAAACAGAAAATGATGTTGATTCCTGACTGTGTGGAAAATAAAGAATTACAGAATTTAATGCATTCTACTGAACAAGTTGGAAAACATACTTTGCAATGTGGTTTTGATTTATTAGAGGCCTCTTGCAGGGCTGCTGTTACTGGGTCTGTGCTCAGAAGGCATGCTTGGCTTAAGGAGCAATCTTTGCCTGATCATGTTAAAGCTAAATTGTTGGATGCTCCCTTAAATCAGGACCGCCTGTTTGGCAGCAAGGCTGAGGAAGTTCTTAAAAAGATGGAAGATAAAAGCTAAAGCTATTCAAACTGTTAAAGATGTCTTACATGTTCAGCCTCCTAGATTTAGTAGGCACTGGCCCGCTAAGAATTGGTCCTTTCCAGGCCCCTCTAGATCTTCTCAAGCCAAACCCAGACACAGCAGAACCCCCAGGTTTCAGTCCCAGGGGACACACAGAACTAAGCAGTGGGGGGAGCCTCCACTTCCAAATCTCGGAATAATAAGTATAAATATGGTAAACTGCCTCAATGACTTCCTTTTAAAATTTCCAAGCATTTATTAACTGACTGCCCCTTTGGCGGGAAAGATTGCTCTTCATGCAAAGAACTCATTACCCAGGACAAATGGGTTTTAAATATAGTGTCCCAGGGATACAGATTTCACTTCCACACGTTGCCAACACCAAGTGGGTGGGTGGACCTACCCCCAAATCAGTGGGCAGAGGCCCAAAAACAGGTATTTTCTCTCTTAAGCATGGGGGCTATTCAACCGGTACCAGAAGAGGAAAAGGGACAAGGTTTCTACTCGAGACTTTTCCTGGTACCCAGAAAAGACAATTCATGGCATCCTATCCTGGACCTGTCTACTCTAAACACCTTTTTGTACAAAGGGTTCTAACTTGCCTGGGGTACACCATAAACGAAAGTAAATCACACCTGGTACCCTGTCAACAAATTATATGCCTGAGAGCAAGCTTGAATACAGCTTCCCCAGATGGCTTACCTCATGCCAGAGAAACAAATTCATTTGACAACCTACTTCAAGTGGGCACAAAAACCCTGCTATCTGCAAGACAAATACTGCAAGCCTTGGGGTTCATGGCTTCCTGCATTCTTCTAATTCCACATGCAAGACTGCATATGAGGAAACTACAGTGGTATCTAAAAAGCCTATGGTGTCAACATTGTCAGGATCTAGAAGCAACTATCATACCTTGCCTATGTCTAGAGGTCCTTTGGTGGGCAGAGGCTTGCCACCAAAACAAGGGACTACTTTTCACACCACCCCCTACCACCCAAACCCTAACAACAGACGCATCAGACTATGCATGGGAGGCTCACCTGGCAGGGAAGTTCATTCAGGGCAAATGGAACCCAAGTTAAATGCACCTGCATATCATTCAAAAAGAAATGTTAGCTGTGTAGAAAGCTCTGACAGTCTTCAAGGACCACATTCTTCCAGGATAACTAATGGTAAAGACGGACAATGCCACTGTTATGTTATAACCAAGCAGGGGGGTACACATTCTTACCCCCGCTGCAGACTAGCCATGGCATTGTGGAACACAGCCTCGAGCTACCAAGTGCACCTACAAGCTCAATACACTAGCAGACGGACTAAGCAGAAACCTCATGGACCCACACGAGCGAAAACTGGAACCAAGGATTTTCAACATGTTGACAAGCAAATGGGGGAGCCCAGATATAGACCTGTTTGCCTCTCCCCAAAACTACAAATTGGACAAATTTTGCACAAGGACTCCCCACAAACAAGCCTGGAAAGAGTATGCTCTGTCCTTCATCTGGAAAGACATATCAGTCTATGCCTTCCCCCCTCTGCCTCTGCTCTCCTAAGTACTACTAAAAATCAAACAGGACAAACCAAGGATGATTTTGATTGCTCCAGACTGGCTGCGCCAGCATTGGTACCCCCTCCTACGCAGTGTGTCATGGTTATCTCCATGGCACCTGCCTCAGACTCCTTCCCTGTTGTCTCAGCAGGAGAACCAGATTCTGCACCCTCAGCTTCTAACACTAAACATTGCAGCCTGGCTAATTACATAATCTCTCCTTTACCATCCCTCAGTAAACCTGTGACGGATATCATTTTAGAGGCAGGATGCCTAGTACTAGAAAATCTTATGCTGAAAAATGGAAAATATTCTGTGCCTGGAACCATTCTCAAGGGATGAGCACAGCAGCGCCCAGTTTACCTCAGATTTTACAATATTTAACTGAGATGCTTCACAAAGGCCTGTCTTTTTCCTCCATTAAAATCCATGCCTCACCCATTTCAGCTCATTATAACACAGAACCTCCTGTCTTCTCTCATCCACTGCTCAAGCAGTTCCTCAGAGGGGCCAAAAATGTGAGACCACCCAGGAGAGCTCCAACCTCAGCCTGGGACCTTAACTTTGTTTCGGAGAAACTCACTCTACCTCCTTTCGAGCCAGCTGCTACTGCAGACTTAAAATTTATTTCTTGGAAAACAGCTTTCCTTTTAGCAATCACTTCAGCTAGAAGGGTATCTGAATTACAGGCCCTTATGGCAGTGGAGCCATCATCTTTCATGCGGACAGGGTGTCCCTCAGAACCAAACCATCCTTCATGCCGAAGGTGGTATCCAGTGTGGTTCTTAATCAGTCCATTCATTTGCTAACCTTCTTTCCCAATCCACAGAACAAAGGGGAAGGGATACTGCATTCCTTAGATGTGCACAGACAACTTAGATTCTACTTGGGCAAGACTAAACCTCAAAGGAAATCTGAACAACTTCTGGTGGCATTTGCTGCAGGGGCAGAGGGGAAGGCTATTTCAAAGCAAACAATTTCTAAATGGATAGGCCATTGCATTAATTTCTGCTATAAGCACCATGGAAAACCTATCCCCCAGGGAATCAGACCTCACTCCACCAGGGCTGCATCTACCTCTACAGCCTTTCTCAGAGGCATCCCTACCAGGGACATCCTAGAAGCTGCTACCTGGAGTTCTGTACATACTTTCACCAAGCATTATCATTTGCCAATTTTCTCTAAATTCATAGCTGGCTTTGCCACTGCAGTCTTGCAGGGTCTTATAGCTGGTCCTAATGCTATCTAAATTCCTCCTCCCAACCATAGCTTTGGGAATCTACCCAAATGTAATGACTGCAACAGTGAAACGCGAAAAACATAGTACAGTTATGTACACTTACCGTAAATGTATATGTTCGAGTGTATTCACTGTTGCAGTCCTGGTTACCCTCCTTCCAGCCCCCTAACTTCTTTTTGGCTATACCTCTACTTTCCTTTACTATGCTTAAAAGTCTTTTTGGTGTATTTGCTTTTTTGTTGGAGGTATATCATTGTACTTTTGTATCTAATTGCTTCCCATTAGGGGGGCACCTGACATCTGGGGCAAGAAAAACTGATGTAATGGCGTCGGCTGCATGTTTTATACCCCTGACAACCTGACGTCATGGAAGAAGGGGCAGCAACCGACGCAGGACCAAGACTTTGTTAATCAGGCCGAATGAGGGCTAACTGCAAGCAGATAACCCAAGTGTAATGACTGCAACAGTGAATACACTCGGAACATCTACATTTATGGTAAGTGTACACAACTGTACTTTTGTGTAAGGTGCAAGGGGACATTTCCAGGTTCTGAAAATAGCTGTATGCTAAATAGAATTCAAAAGAGACTCACTAATCTTATTAGGGAAACATTTACTTATTTTGTCAATTGTGTAGTCACTAAAGCTGCATACAGTTTGAAGTTTTTATGAACTACCAGTATGAAATTTGAAGGAATTCACCAAAAATGCAGCTTTTTGGCATTAAGGTGTTCATTGAGTTTAAAACGTTATTTTCTGTACTGCAGAGAGAAGTGCAGTTAAAGGCAGGCAGTATTCCAATCTGGGGCAGAGTGCATTTATGACAATGGCTCACATAGTCTATGTGGTCAACAAGTTTGATGTTTTATATGAGACTTTAAGCTAAGTTAATACCTTGTTGACTGGAGTAGATGTTGGAATTAATGCACAAAAAGGATTGACTTGGGAAATGCAAGGAATAGAAGGGTATGGTAGGCAATAGAGGTTTCACCTCAGTCAAAGAGAAAAAGAAAAGGGGGAGGAAGGAGGGTGCATATGCTGCAATAGTGATCTATCATTTTTGTGCTTAGCCTCAGTAACTTCCTGGAACAAGAAAGCTTTCAAAATGTTGGCACTCATACTTCCCTTATGTACTAGAATCCAGCCCTTGTGTCTGGGTCTAAGGTTAGACGTATGTCACACGAGGAAGGAGTGCCTAAGCTTTGTCATACTGGCTGGATATTTGGTATCCTTTGAAGGATGTATCCCATTTGTTCAACTAGGTTACTGTTGTAGTCATTCCACATGCCATCTACTTTTGGGGTAAGTTCTTATGCAGCTGTACTTTACAGGTTATGCCACTGAGAACATGTATGGATGTTTATCTTTTGAATCGAAGGATAATGTGGATATAGCATTTAGGAAATGTTTGCAACAGATTTCAGAAGTTATGTCATATCACAGGTTTTGCTTAAGGAGAAGATGTTTCAGAAAGGAGCAAATTGTGCTGGTTGTTTGCCGGTAGTGCAGATAACAAGGAAAGGTGGGCATCACCTTAAAGTACATGGTCTGTGACAGTGTGGTAGTTCCTCATAGCTTTAGTGTCAGTGATGTTAGAGCATTTATAATGAACTTACATTTGAGATTTTTGACCTTTCTGAACACTTCCTTTTGGCTTACAGTAAAAAAGTCTCTGTGCCCCTTGGGCAAATTATGAATTTAAAAGCCTGAATCTAAATGAGAAAAAAAGCAGCTTTGTGGTGCAGTTTTTCACTTCTGAAAAAGGCAGTGCTAACCTGAATATATTTTTTTCTGTCAAACCATGTTTAGAGAAAGCTAAATTGTATGATGACAGAAAATTGTGAAATGGCTCGCAGGAATTGTGAGAAATTTTAGAAATGTGTTAAGGTAAACTTGTACTTATTCCTAGCATTTTAAATATTTCAGGTAAAAAGATTTTGCTGTGTATAAGGGCCAGTTTAACATTTATTATTAGTCCATAAGTCTCAAATGTAGAGATTTTTGCAGAATGTCTAGATTTTTGCCTTGTATTTTTGGTCTGTATTTCACAAAATTTGGTTTTCTGGGAAATCAATGGCAAGTCTTTGAAGGTTGAAGTCAGAAAATAATGACAGACATTTGAGTTTTAGACTCTATACCCCTCAGGAAGTTCATACTAATGCAAAACCTGTTATTCTGTCAACTTTCTAAGTTTGTAAGAGCAGTATTTAAAAATTGTCCCTGTTTGTGGGCCTTTGTCCCCCATTATTTATGACTTTGTCCAGATTTCTTGTTCTAAGAGGTTGAGAGGTATGGTTCTTACTCGATTCAGAATTATACTTAATACTGCACTGTGATAAATGGAAATATACCCAATGTGGGGAAAGTAGACATTCAATTAAAAGAATATAAAAGGTTTTATAGAAAATGCCAGAATGAGGGATAATTCTAGTTGAGTTGCCTATTAGTTATTGTACCAAATGAAAATGTTGTTGAGATTAAGGAGATAGAAACTGAAGTCTGTTATACAACTTTTCTAAATGCTGTACCTTTTCAAAGTGTAAATAATGTGAAAGATGATATAGGACCTGTAGACAAAAGTGAAGAGAGGAGAAATGTAATGAATAGCATTGGAATTGTAATGCTGGATCTGCATGTAAAGAAGATAAAAGTTAATGGATCTGATATGGATGAGGGAATTGACTGACTTTATTGAAGTAGCTGAAGGAAAAAGCTGCACTGTAGTAAAAAAAGTATATAAGATAAAGTCATACCAAGGAACTAAAAAATGTTGAAGAAAGGGAAGGGTAATTTTACAATGTATAAATAGTGTTATTTATAAGATCAGAAAACTGTTTATACATTTTGTAAAGCATTAAATATGGTTGTCATTTGTTAAGTGCTAGGACCCTTAATAAAATCCAGAAGTAACAGCTTCAAACATTATGGGGAATTTCCATTCTGTGGAGTTTTGGGAAAGGAATTTGTTGTGGAAGTGCAGTGCTATATCAAAATAATATTAAGGCATTAGATGTAGTGGTAGTATGAAAGAAAAAGAGTACATCTGTTTGATACTGTATTATGTAACTGTATATGGATATGGTATTATGTGAACTGTTATTTGAGAAAAGTTAAAGGGGAAATAAAAGATATTAAAACCTTTCATGAAGCAATAAAGTATGGACGTTTAATCATAAGACTAAGTATGGGATATGCATATAGAAGGGTACAATACAGACAGAAATTGTTAATGGTCAGAGAATTTGATAATTTTAGTGAGTAGAAAAGAAGAGATAGATATTAGTGACCATTCTGCGTAAGTTGGTAAATGTGGAAGAAAAAAAAAAAGGAAAATTCAATTAGAAAAATAATGGTAAAGTGCTAGAAGGTTCTCCAGTTCGATCCTTGGCTGGGGTGCCTTCTGCGTGGAGTCTGCATGTCCTCCCTGTTGTGTGGGTTTTCTCCGGGTGCTCCGGTTTCCTCCCACATCCCAAAGACATGCTGTAGGTGGATTGGACACTCTAAATTGGCCCTAGGTGTGTGTGTGTGTGTGTGTGTGTGTGTGTGTGTGTGTGTGTGTGTGTGTGTGTGTGTGTGTGTGTGTGTGTGTGTGTGCCTGCCTTCTGTAAACTCCACTGCCAGTCATGAGCGGACAGCTAACCGGGAAAAGCCGAAAGAAGAAGAATGCTAAAGTGCTAGAAATTGAGATTATGAAAAAAATAAGTAAAATTGTTATGGGAACAACACTTTACTATGCGAGACCTTTGTATTTATTGGACACATCGGTGGGTAATTTATAATATCAAGTATAAGAACGTATGTTGTCAAACTGAAAAAGGTATGTGGGATAGTTAAGTGGAATATTATAGTAGATTACAGAAAAAAATATAAAAAGTAGTGTTTTGGGGTAATAATTATAGATTAAGATGGGAAAAGGAAGTATATAACCAGAATCAAGAAAATATAAAAAGTATGCTTTTATGACAAAAGCATATATAATTTGAAGGAAGAAAGATGTGTCACTTTTTGTAAAATAGTGAAATAAGCAGAAAGTAAGGCTGGACTGTATGAAAAATTATACTGAGATTATAAAGACAAAAATGGACAGAAGACATTGGATTGTGAGAAGATTAACATATATTGATAGGCTAGCATTAGGGAAAGATAATACAATTGAGGAGTTATAAAGTGTTATGTCCTTCTATGTCACAGTTGTAGTATTCATTACAAAAGGTATTCCCTGCCACAGGTAGCCCAACATCCAGCCAGTATACCAAAGCCTTAGGTTTTTTTTATAGATGTTGTACATCACACACAAGCTCCTCAATCAAGGTGTAGGGCATAGAGGTGACGTACGGGCGTACATACCTCAGAACGTCTTTGCTGCCAGTCTGAATGTCATCTTTGCTTGTCACTCTCAATGCTCCTTCATCTGTGCTGGTTGCCAAGCCATATTTTAGATAAGTGCGCCATTGGGGTTTTACTCTTTTATTTTTCCTTACTTTTTTGGTTTTTTGAGTTGACATGTCATCTGCAAGGGAAAAATGTCAGTGTGAGTGGCAGATTTCCCATAAGGATCATCACAAACAGTGCATCTTTTGTTTGGGTGCTTCGCACAATCATATGAAGTGTTCTATTTGCCAAGTGTTTGTCCCTCAGACCCTGCTTAGTCATCTCTCCTCCTTGTCTGTTTACCTAGAGAATAAGTGTCTTAAATTGTTGGCACATGGAATCTTCCCATCACAAAGGAGAGCCTGCCTGCCAAGAAGAAGGCCAAAAGAGTTAGGTCTGGCTCTGATGCTGTCCCTCCTCCTCCCCAGATGGCTCTCTCAAGGCTAATGAAAACCCAGAGGTTGTGCAGACCATATCAGAGGCTGGCACAGATCTGACTTCTCGCACGTGCTTGCAGGCACTGCAGACATCCATTCCAGATGTTGAGGGGCAACCTAGGCTGATCATTTCAGGGTCTGAGGCAGATTCCACAACTATTGGTGCAGGATGAGATTCCTACTACGTTAGTTGAATGTAGGCAAGGCTCAGAACCTCCTAGGGTGTTTAGGGCAGATGTTTCACAAATGAAGAAAGAAAATAAAAATAAGCTTATTTCCCCTGCTCCTCAGGATCACCAGCGTGAATGGCAGGACTTTACCAAGGGATTATTTAATGCATTAATGGCCTTAAAACCTGTCTAAGGAGTTTCTGTCCCTACTTCTCCTTGGTCCTCAACAGGTCCAGAGAGCAGGACTTCTCTGATGAGGACAGTAGGGCTATGGAACTATATATATGGGCTATGGCAAGAAAGTGTATACTGCTACCACCTTGGCCTTTTGTGTTATTAATTACCAGACCCATATGACTAGTTACGTTTTAGCTCTTCTTTCTTCAGGCTTCCTAGGCTATCACTGAACTTCCTGATTCAGATGGGAAGGTGCCCTCTCATTATTGAGCCTCAATTCTCAAGTACCCCACCACTCTATTAAATGTAGTTATGATGCAGCTGATGCCTCCTCTAGGGCTGCTGCTTTTAGTTCTGTTTTGAGACGTTACTGTTGGCTTCATCTCCAGCTTTTGCCTGATAATATTGAGGCTAAAGTGTTGGATGCTCTTCTGCAGCTGCTGAGCATTTTAAGTCTCTGCAGGATAAGAGGAAGGCCATGCAGGAATTGAAGCATATCTTTGCTTCCTCTATTTCCAAGTTTGAAAGGAATTATCCCTTTAAGTCTGTTTTGTTTGCAGTTAGCCTCGCCATCCTGCCAAAGTTAAGAATGGGGCTACAGTTAGCCTCGCCATCCTGCCAAAGTTAAGAATGGGGCTAGTCAGGTTCCTACTACTAAGTCTACTTAGACTCCCACTACCCAGAAACCTCCTTTTCAAGACAAGCCAGGTTCTGCCTGACTGTTTGCCTAATCAGGTTCCTTTATCTCTACATCTTTCTCTGTCCCTTTCTAAATGGTTATGGGTCATGCAAGACCCTTGGGTTCTGTCCATCATTTGTCAGTGATGCTTCATGGTGTGGAAACCCCTTACTCTTTTTCTGGTCATCCATCAACCACCTCGAAAACAGCTTCCTTTCTTTCCAGAACTACTTCAGAGCCTTCTGTCTCAAGGCACCATTCAAGCTGTTCTCCCTTCCCAAGAAGCGAAGAGGTTTTATTCCAGAATGATTCTGGTTCCCAGGAAGGAAGGCACTTGGAAACCCATTCTGGACCTCTCTCAGCTCAGCACCTTTCTGAAGATCCCTTCCTTTCAGATGTTATCCCTTCAGACCCTGTTTCCTTTTTCTTTTTCTTCCCAAGGCTTTTGTGGTCTCTGGACCTCAAGGATGCTTATCTTTATCATCCCTATTCATCCTCTTTTCAGGAAGTTTTTGCATTTCTGTGTGTTTTCATTGCATTTTCAGTTTTCTGCTTTGCCCTTTGGCCTTTCTACTGCCCCAGTTTTTTTTTCACCAAATGCCTCGCTCCTGTGATTGCTTTTTGCAGGATGAGAGGGGTTCAAATCTTTCCTTATCTAGATGACCTACTGTTTCAAGTTTCCTTCCCTGAGACCTTGCTTCAGCACCTCCACTATACTGTTTGTCTCTTGCAAAGCCTGGGCTTTATAGTAAACTTCCAGGAATCAGTCCTGATTCCTTCTCTGGATCATGTGTTTCTCGGTTGCAGGCTCCAGACCATCCCTATGTTGGCTTCCCTGCCTCCTCCCAAGGATCTTTCTCTGATTGCCTTTTTCAGTCCCTTCTCCCTAGGGTTTCAGTTACAACCAGAGAGTTTCTTAGTGCTCTAGGATTCATGGCTTCCACCATTCCAATGCTACTTCCAGCCAGGCTCCATATGAGAAAACTACAGTGGTTCCTAAAGTCAGTATGGCTCCGACATGGTCATCCCATAGATTTTCTGGTCCATCTTCTTTCATGTCTCAGGCTTGAACTTCAGTGGTGAATTCATCAGCTGTCTCTCAGTCCAGGGCTTCCTTTTCAGTCTCCAAGTCCCCTTTCAGGAACTTTTTTTTAGTTACATGCAACACAGGGAGGGGAGCCTCTTTTAGTCACCTCAAGGTTCATCGTCTCTGGAACCCTTATCAGAGGTCAAACCGTGCCCATATCAAGGAGATGAGAGCTTTCCTTTTCACACTTCAGGCCTTTCAGTCTCTTTCTTCCAGGGCCTCTCAAGATCTTTACAGACAACACCACAGTGATGTGGTACAGCAACAAACAAGGGAGAATGCAGTCCTACCTTCTTTGCAGGCTAGCTCTTCAAGTTTGGGATCTAACTGTCCAGTGTCAAGTGACTCTTCAGCCTGTGTATATTCCTTCAGAGCAGAACATAGTGGCAGACTCTTTGAGCAGGTCCACAACACAGACTAACAAATGGATACTTCCCAGAGATGTATTCCTGGACATTATCCATTAGTGGGGTACACCTCGGGTAGATCTTTTTACCTTCTCTTTGAACAGACTGCTTCCTCTTTTTTGCACCAGAGTCCCATGTCCTTTGGCTTTGAAGATAGACACCCTCTCTTTTTTTCTTGGAAGAGGATGATTCTCTAAACCTTCCCTCTCTTTTCTCTCATTGAGGGACCTACTCAAGATATAACAAGACTCCCCCAAAATCTTGTTGGTGACTATCTTTTGGCCCAGGCAGCATTGGTTCCTTCTTCACCTACTTGCACCTAGCCAAGGGCAATAAAAACAAGTTAACTCACAGTGTGGACCTACTCACACAAGACGAGGGGTCTCTCATCCATCCTCACTTGTCCGCTTAAAACTGACATTGTGGGTGATAGGGTTTTGATCCTTTTTAGGTACATTTTTTTTCCTGAGGATGTGCTTAGGGTTTTGAAGAAGGCCAGAAAACCCACTACCAGGAACTCCTATATGTCCAAACGAAAGAGATTTTCTGATGTTCATCGTGTTACACTGCTGCAGTCATCACACTTGGGTTATCCTGCCATCAGGCGGTCCCGCAGTTGGCCAGAGTTCCAATGTTTTGGTCCGGCGTCGGTTGCTGTCGCTTCTTCCCTGACGTCAGTGCACCAGGGGTATATAAGATGCATCCAATGCCATTTTCTTCAGTCTTTCTTGCCGTGCGGTGCCCGAAGCAGAAGCAGTTTGCAAGTGCCGGTTGGCCGACTCCTGAGATTTTCGAAGCTGAATTTGAGATCTGAAATCTTCAATAAAGCTAAGTACCCCATTGGGGAAACTTTTGTCTTGCCTCAGACTGATGTCAGAAAAAGTTAATAATTGTATTTCTTGTGGGAAGCAAATACCTCCATAAGGACTTCCACTCTTACTGTATTCCATGCCTAGGCCCTAATCATGACATCACTAGTTGTCGGTTTTGTGCTAGATTTAACAAACGCACTATAAAAAGATGTTTTGATTTTGCTTTGCACTACTTTGGCCGAAGGTTCAATTATACTATGCCGTCGGATCAACCGGCGACTGCAATTACGAAAAAACGCAAATACAAGGATAAAGACAGGCATCCGAGGTCCAAAACCGACGAAGAAACCTCTTCCAGGCTAGTCGCCAGTTCACAGGTTCTCAGTGAGGCGCTTTCGCAGCCCCTGACACCCGCTACCTCAGAGCCACTGGCCGCCTCCGACTCCCACGTGGAGACAACTAGGCCTCTGGAAACTCAAGGTATTGGGCCTATGGAAACTAATCCCTCAGATGGGTCCAGAGCCGCTGAGCAGGCACCGGATTCTGAGGGAGTTTTCAGACCTTCACAACTTACCATTAAATCAACAGCCAAGACAAAGGTACCGTTAAAGACAAAGAAACAAGTACAGCATTCTCCTGGACAGTCCTCCATGCCTAAGAAACAGATGCTTAAAATGGCTGAAGACCTCATTACTCTAATCAGGGGTTCCCATCCCCCTCTTGAGGAAAGGCCTAGTCAGGATATAGACTATGACTCCTCTGATCAGGTTTCCATTTCCTCTGATTCCTCTTCAGACCAGGGATACTCTTTACCCCCCTTTGAGGACTCTGATGCTGAGGAATCTATCCCTTCAGCCTCTCCTCCTGAGGATTACTCTTTTGGGGAAACTTTACATACCATGAGGGAACATTTCCATTGGGAAAGTCAGGAATACTCAGAATCCAAGAAAAGGCTCAGGGATTTCCTCTTATTGCCTCAGCACAGGCCCCTGGTTATTCCGCCTGTACTAGACATTGTGGATGATGTGTTCTCTGAATCCAGCTCATCTCCTGACTCTTTGCCCCCTGCTCCAGCCAAGCCATATAGGTATTATAGAGTCCCTGACTCTCTCAAGTTTCTATACAAAAACCCTTCTGCTGATCCAGAAACTATGGGGTTAAGGCTTCCATTGCAAAAAATCCAGTACCCTCTGACAGAGATTCCAGAGCTTTGGATAGATGGGGGAAGAAAGTATACACGTCTGCAACTTTAGCAGTAAGAGCTTTAAATTGCCAGTTTCACATGCTTAAGTACCAACAATATTTAATGGCTCAGTTAAAACAGAAAATGCTTGCTAGCTCAGAAGCTCCTGATTGTAAAGAAATGCAGGATTTATTGCATGCAGTTGAACAGGTGGGAAAACATACTCTGCAATGTGGTTTTAATTCTTTAGAGGCCTCTTGTAGAGCCACAGTTACAGGTTCTGTTATTCGAAGACATGCTTGGTTAAAAGACCAGAGTTTACCTGAACATGTTAGGCAAAGTTATTGGATGCTCCTTTACAACATGATACCTTGTTTGGTGTTAAGGCAGAAGAGGTGTGAAAGAAAATGGAGGATAAAGCTAAATCTATGCAAACAGTCAAGGATAACAGTTAAAAGACCAGAGTTTACCTGAACATGTTAAGGCAAAGTTATTGGATGCTCCTTTACAACATGGTACCTTGTCTGGTGTTAAGGCAAAAGAGGTGTTAAAGAAAATGGAGGATAAAGCTAAATCTATGCAAACAGTCAAGGATTTCTTACAGGTACAGCCACCTCGGTTTAGCAGAAATTGGCCAACAAAGAATTGGTCCTTTCCAGTGTCAGACAGGCCACAGAGAGGCAGATACAGACGCCCAAGAGGCAGATCTCAACCCCAAGGCTCAAACAGACAATGACAGTGGGGCACATCAACCCCAAAAGGAGGTGAAGACAAGTCTCAACCTTACAGGAAACAGTCACAATGACTTTTCCTTGCGTACGCCAAGCACGTCCCTTCTGGAAGCCCCCTTAGGGGGAAAACTAGCACTTTTTTCTCAAAACTGGCAAACAATCACCCAAGACAAATGGGTCCTGAATATTGTGTCTCAGGGTTACAGATTCCACTTCCATACTTTACCAAAGCTAAAAGGAATGCCAGCCCTGCCACAAAATCAATGGGCAGAGGCACAAAAACAAATTTCAGCCCTCATGGACATGAGAGCTATACAAAAAGTACCACAACAGGAACAAGGGCAAGGATTTTACTCAAGACTCTTTTTGGTCCCCAGAAAGGACAAAGCCTGGTGGCCTATACTGGACCTTTCAATTCTGAATACTTACCTGGATATTCCGAAATTCAAAATGTTGACATTACAGCAGCTTCTACCCATGCTGGGCAAGAAGGCTTGGCTTGTTACTCTGGACCTCAAAGAGGCATACCTGCATGTCTCTATCAGACAAAATTGCAGAAGATACCTCAGATTCAAAGCTGGTACAATGCACTACCAATTCTCTGCACTGCCCTTTGGCTTATCTACTGCACCCAGGGTCTTCACAAAGTGCCTGGCACCAGTAATTGCATTTTGCAGACGAAAAGGAATTCAAATATATCCATACCTGGACGACTGCCTCATTCAAGCAGAGACAAAGGACGTTCATCTACAGCATCTGGCATTTGTGAAAAGGTTGCTAATTTCTCTAGGGTACACAGTAAACGAAAAGAAGTCAAAACTAGTGCCCTCACAACAGATTACATTCCTGGGTGCCAGCTTAAATACAACGGCCCAGATGGCTTACCTCACGCCAGACAAACAAGTGCAACTAACTCAATATTTTCGACTACTGGCAAAAAGGTCCCATCTCCCTGCAAGAAAAATTCTGCAGGTCCTGGGATTCATGGAATCCTGCATACTACTAATACCATATGCCAGACTGCATATGAGGAAATTACAGTGGTACCTAAAAAGTGTTTGGACTCAACATTCTCACAGTCTAGAAGCAGTAATTCCAATAATTCCCTGCCTACAACAGGAGTTTTGATGGTGGGCACAGGCATGTCACCTAAACAAGGGTCAGCCTTTTACCCAACCCACAGCCAGGCAAACTCTAACAGATGCTTCAGATTACGCCTGGGGAGCACACATGGCAGGAACATGCATTCAGGGCAAGTGGACCACAGACCAGATGCATCTTCACATCAATCAAAAAGAGATGTTGGCTGTTCAAAATGCCCTAACAGCTTTCAAGGACTTTCTACACCCAGGACAACTATTACTAAAGACAGACAACACCACAGTAATGTGGTACATAAACAAACAAGGGGGCACTTACTCTTATCCCCTATGCAGGCAAGCCATGACCTTGTGGAACACAGCTCTAACGTACCAAGTTCACCTGCAAGCACAATTCCTGCCAAGAAAGAAAAATACTCTGGCAGACGACCTAAGCAGAAATATCATGGACCCTCACAAATGGAAATTGAACCCACAAATCGTCAGCATGATAACACAAAAATGGGGATGCCCAGACATATATCTTTTTGCCTCCCCTCTGAATTGCCAACTACAAAAATTCTGCACAAGGACTTCTCACAAACAAGCATGGAAAGTGGATGCTCTTCTGTTCAGCTGGAAAAACCTAAAAGTCTATGCCTTCCCACCACTGCCTCTCCTTTCAAAGGTACTCCTAAAAGCCAGACAAGAAAATCCACAGATGATCCTGATTGCTCCAGACTGGCCACTCCAGCACTGGTACCCTATCTTAAGGAACTTGGCTCGGGGCCCACCATGGATTTTGCCCCAAATTCCACACCTTCTGACTCAACAAAACAATCAGATCCTGCATGGCAGATACTTTAGTCGAATAGGCAACACCTCTCTCTAAAGCTGTTATGGATGTCAGCTAATATAGCTGATCTAAAATTTTTAACATGGAAAACAGCTCTGCTCCTGGCAGTAACTTCAGCATAAAGAGTCTCGGAGCTACAGGCATTAATGGCAGTGGAACCTTTTATAATTTTTCATCAGGACAGGGTTTCGTTAAGGACAAACCCTACCTTCATGCCAAAGGTGGTATCTAGTGTGGCTCTTAACCAAACCATCCGTTTGCCTACTTTTTATCCAAACCCCCAAAATAAAGGGGAGAAACTTCTACATTCTTTGGACATACACAGGCAGCTATGCTTCTACTTGGACAAAACAAAAGTTTTCAAGAAAACTGATCAACTGTTTGTAGCATATGCTGCAGGATCACAAGGCAAGGCTATCTGAAAGCAGACTATATCCAAATGGATAGGACACTGTATTCAATACTGCTGCACACAGCATGGAAAATCAGTCCCTAATAACATTAGGCCTCATTCCACCAGGGCAACAGCCACTTCAGCAGCCTTTCTCAGAGGAGTACCTACCAAGGAAGTTTTGGAGGCTGCAACTTGGAGTTCAGTGCACACCTTCACCAAGCATTACCACCTGCGTTTTTACTCTAAATCCAGAGCAGGATTTGCCACTGCAGTTCTGCAGGGCCTCTTAGCCAATCCTAACTCTTTATAGACCAGCCACCCAAACTTAGCTTTGGGATTCAACCCAAGTGTGATGACTGCAGCAGTGTAAGACGATAAACATAGTACAGTTTTGTACCTGCCATAAATGTAGATGTTCGAGCTTTCACACCTCTGCAGTCCAGGTTACCTGCCCTCCATCCCCTCTGATCTAGCTGGACTTACCTATACCCTTCTATCCTATACAACCTTTGGGGTGTATTTGTTTGTAACCGAAGGTATTGTTTTTATTTTATATGTATATTTTTGATTAGCAATATGTATTGCCTACCCACTTGGGGGCACCTGACATCTGGGGCAAGAAAAACTGAAGAAAATGGCGTCGGATGCATCTTATATACCCCTGGAGCACTGACGTCAGGAAAGACGCAAGAGCAACCGACGCCGGACCAAGACTTTGGAACTCTGGCCGACTGCGGGACCGCCTGACGGCAGGATAACCCAAGTGTGATGACTGCAGCAGTGTGAACACTCGAACATCTACATTTATGGTAGGTACAAAACTGTACTTTTGGTGCCTTTCTGGTAACCAGGATCCACTTTCTCTGGGGATCCCTCTGGTTCTCTCTCATTCGTGTGAATTGCTTCATGCTGGGTTAGCATATTCTTCTGTTGAAGCTCACCTTTCAGCTATTTCTGCTTGTCTGCCATGGACTCCTCCTCCTCCTCTGGCCTCTAGGTTTGAGGTCAAGCAGTTTCTTAAAGGCATCCTTTATGTCAGACCTCCCAGGAAGCCTACTTCACCTTCCTGAGACCATAATTTTGTTCTTGAACAATTGACTCAGGCTCCTTTTGAGCCTGCTTCCTTAAAGCATCGTACATGGAAGACTCTTCTTCTTTTGGCCCTTACTTCAGCTAAGAGAGTGTCTGAACTCCAGGCTGTTATGGCTGTTCTTCCTTTTTTTATTTTTCATAGAGACAGGATGTCTCTTCATACTAATCTTTTTTATGGCCAAGGTTGTTAATGAATTGTCTCTTAATTAGTCCATTAATTTGTCCTCCTTTTTTCTTTTTCTGCAATCTCCTAGTGAGAAGGTTCTTCACACCTTGGATTTGTATAAACAGCTCAGATATTATTTGGATAAGACTAAGACCATTTGCACGTCTGAGCAACTTATTGTTTCTTTTCATACCAGATCTCTAGGTTTGGCTATTTCTAAGCAATCCATTTCTTCCTAGATCTCTAAGCCCAATTCATTTTGTTAACCCTTTCATGGGAAAAGCCTTTTTGCCTCTTTATAGGCCCATTCCACCAGGGCTGTGACTTCCTCTGATGCCTTTTTCAAAGGACTGGGTACTAATTCCATCCTTGAGGCTGCTACTTGGACCTCTGTTCATACCTTTACTAAACATTACAAATTTGATGTCCTTTCCAGAGCAAGAGCTGGCTTTGCCAGAGATATCCTACATGGTTTTCTTGAGTGCTCTTCTGGGTCTTCATCCTCCAGAGTTTCATATTGAGCTTTTGTATTCTTCCTTTAGTAATGAATACTGCAACCGTTTTATATTCTTCCTTTAGTAATTAATACTGTAACAGTGATATGGAAGGACCAAGTACAGTTGTGTAAAATCTTACCATAACAGTAGATGTCCTTCTCTTCACTGTTGCAGCATTCACTCCCACCTCTCCCTGCTGCTCTAATGTTTTCCTTTCCTCCTTCTGGATGTACATGTTCCTCCTACTTCCTAGGACTGTTGTTCCTCCTGGGTTTATTCAGTTCTGAGGTATGCACATCCGTAAGTCACCTTTGTGCCCTACTCATTGAGCAGGGAGTTTACATGTGACATACAACAGCTATAAAATCCTTAAGGCTTTGGTATACTGGCCAGACATTTGGCTACCTTTGGCAGGGATTCCCTTTTGTAATGAATACTGCAACAGTGAAGAGAAAGACATCTATAATTGTACTGTTTCCCTGAACTCATCACCAGGTCCAAATGGCTTGTTTTATAGGAACATGCACAGTGTTCATAAACAAGTATTTTTGAAAGTTTGAATGAATGACTGCATGAAGGTATTCAGGAAGAAGTAATATGTGAGGGAATGGTAAAGATTATTTTTTGAAAGGAATTCAGGAAGATTTAAAAAAACTGGCAGCCAGTTACACTAAGTAATACCAATTATAAAATAGTCTGTAAAATATTGCAAGAAAAGAATGAGCAAAGTTTTGCAAAACTAGGTTCATTGGTTTATAGGTACTTACTAGGCTATTGCTCTGTGAGGATCTTAAGGTGCTTAGACCTTACATTCCTGTGGTAATTTGTATCCCTTTTCCATATGAATGACCCAGAGGTGGACAGAACAAGGATATGTTGGAACATTTACTTGGTGCCCGTATCCATGAGGGATATAGGTGATAGATTTGCAATTTCACATCCATTCATCCAAATTACATTTGAATAAAATAAGAGAAATACTTTGCTTTATGTGGAATGGAAAAATGGTTCCATAGAAGAGGTATTCTGTGATACATACCTGTCCCTCCAACATGTTGTATTTATGTTGCAAAAAAGATTGCGATCCCTTGAGAGAGTGTTCACGCTGTCACTGGACTTGCAAATGTGCAAGAGGTCTGAAAGAGTAGAATCTGTTGAGGATCTATATTTGAGGTAAGGGTTGCCTCATAGTAGCATGAGTGATACTGAGAAGAGGGAGAAGGCTTTGAGATGGTTTGCATAGTTTTTGTAATTTAGGCCCTTAATTTCTCTTATTGAAAAAGAGTTGCGGTCTTCCCAGTTGTGACGTGTTTGGACAGAGACATACTGAGGGGCATCGCATTCCCAGATTGGCCTGATGAGAGCCAAGTACAGTAGAACAATTACATCCTTGTGCTTGGACTCCATGTATTCAGATATAAGCTATGCAATGAAAAAGCATTTTCTTGCAATAGTGGGGGTGGGGAGATCAAAAGACAGTGCATTCTCAACATAGGTTCCCAGATCCCCGAGTATGGAATCAGCTTTCATGAGTGTGTTGTTAGTGTGATTGTTATTAGGGAAGTTATGCTTGCCAGAGGATAGAATTATACATTTCTTGGCATTTAGGTTTAGTCCATAGTTTTGACACCAGCTATTTGTTTTGGAAAGGCTCTCTTGATGGGTTTTGGTGTCCTCTGGTGAGTTTATGATGGCACCAAGTTTACAGTCTTCTGCAAACTTGGTCAGCCATAAACTCTTCGCATCTGCCTTGACCTCTGAGAAGTAAATGCCAAAGAAGAATGGCCCAAGGACTGGACCCTGGGCTTCTTGTCTAGTGGCTGATGTTTTGGGTAAGGTAGAGCTGCCTCCTGTACTTTCTTGTGTTCTGTTTGTGAACCAGGTTGCTACTCAGTGAGTTACATAAGGATTTACATTTAGCTGGGAAAGTTTATCAACAGCATCCAAGTGTGTTATGGTACTGAACGTTATGGCTTGTCTAAATATGTGGTGTGTACTGGTTTACCCTCATCCATTGCTTCAGTAATCTTCTCTAAGAAGTCAACCAGGTTAAGTAGTTAGGAGCTGCCCTTGATGAATCCGAACTGGCTTGGGTCAAGAGTTTGTAGGTTACCTATGTCCAAAATTATTAGGTCCATAATTTTCCTTTCCATAACCTTACAGATGAAGCTGATCAGGCTTATGGGCCTGTAATTACAGGGTCCTTTTACAACACCATCTTTACATAAGGGAATGACGGTTACTGTCCCCATTCATATGGCACGAAAGCTGTTTAGAGGCTAATATTGAATAACCTCTGTAGTGGGTCTGACAAGTCATGTTTTAGACTTGCTAGCTGCTAGCCAAGTATGTTATCCAGCTCCCTAGAAATAATGTTCTTGACCTTGGATAGCACCTTGAAGATTTATTCTTTGGAGATTGGGGATGGGTTGTAGATGCACATATGTGATCTGGGAATATAGGAGGGTAGAGTGGGGTGAAGTTTGAACTAAAGTTGTCCACTTGTAAATTGGCTGTGTTCTCTGGGTTCAGAAATGTTGGATCACTTTCTGTTAGCTCTGTGCAGTGCTGGGCATTGCTTATGAGATTTCTAACATAGTTGTGGTTATCCTTCGCCTGGGAGTGTAGCACGTATGAAGTTTGGTGTTTATTACTGGAGGTGATCCACCTGATCTAATGTCTGGTAGTGGAGTGCTAGTCTCAACACAGCTGTACATAGCTAAGAATCTGTGAACCTTTGCTGTTTCTCTCACCAGAAGCAGAAGGGTAGCACTAATCCCAGTGTGATTCCTGAGAAGATGCACTAACCCAGATGTTGATGGGTCATGTACAGTTGCTGTTGTCTTTTCTTACTAATATCCTGGATAGAATGTACAGCAGCTGGATGCAACTGAAAGACCAGCTGCACAAAGGCCCCAAAGAGGTTTTCACCAAAATTGCAGCCAGGCTACTCAGTGAGGAAGCAATTTTCATGCTTTCCAGTGATTGGCCATCTCATGAAAGGTTAGGAAATAATGCCCTTCTGCTCTTTCTGTCACCAGAAGGAAAAGAGAAGCACTAATCGCAGGCTGATTCTTGAGAACCTATTCCTAGACTTTCCATTGATTGATAGTCTAGTTCTAGATATTACAGATATTTAAGCAAGATAAAATAAAATTGGTTAATATTAAGAATATTGCAGAGTGCAACAAATGAGTGGGATAATATGAAACAGAGGCTAACTCAAGTTTTAAAAATCATAGAGGTGGGCCTTCCCAGTTTGATCTTTCAATGCCCAGTAGAGGAGCTATCACAGTCAAATTTGCAGTAGGGTCATGTTGCTGAAAACCCACAAAGTTTAAAAGCGGAACTGGGGTGTATAAAAATACAGAGCAGTTGCATACCAGCAGTAGTCTCACAGCATTTGCAAGCAGATAAGAATGCAGCTAAATACCCTAAAAACACCCTAAATGAAAATAATTTATTTCTCAACCTCTCCTACTGATTAGTTGTATTCATTTTCAATCAGTGAGTGGAAAATTATTTTTTTTCTACCTGACCCTAGCAAATAACTTTTAAAACTCCAAGGAAAAAATAAACTTCCTGGTAAAACAAAATTTAAAGTAAATCATAATGTAAGACAATAAAATCAAACGTCAAAAAATAACAGAAGTATCAAAACCTTGAATTGAATCATATCTAAAATTCAGTGCAGTCTCACACCAGCAGTAGTTTCACCATAATGATGGAGTCTTTAGAATAAAGGAAAAATATCAGTGTATTATTCTTAATACATGAATTTGTTTGTATTAATTGTAGCTCAGCTGAGTTGTTGATTGTATCAGTTGTAGTTCAGGTAAGGGAACATTATTGGCATGTTGTTTGTTTGTCTTTTTGGCTTTTCCCGGTTAGGGGCCGCCACAGCGGAACTCCGGTCCGCTAATGATTGGCAGTAGATTTTTATGGTGTCGAGTTGCCAGCCCGACGCCCAACCTTCAGCAAAGGCACACCCATTCACGCATGTCTTTCGGAGGCCACTCGACCGCGGGGAGGACATGCAGACTCCACACAGAAGGCACTCCAGCCGAGTATCAAACAGGAGAACCTCTTGCTGTGAGGCAACAAATCTACCGCTGTACCACCGCAGCTACTTGATGTAGAAAAATCCTTTAACTCTGTAGCACACAAAATAATGTGGGGGAGTATTAGAAAGTTATATTAGTGAAAAATTCAAAGAATGTTGCTATTTATCTATATCTATATATATATATATATATATATATATATATATATATATAAAAGTGTGTGTATGTGTAGGCTTACGTCAAACCCTGTTTTAGTAAATTGTTGATTGGCTAACAAAATAAAAAATAAGAGTTAAACAAGGCTGTCCATTGAGTGTGCTACATTTTGATTTATTCACTACTGTAGTATAAAAGAATGCAGTGAGCAGTTTTAGGCAGCCAGATGGGAAATGAAAAGACATTGCCTTTATGTGTTACCTATGTAGATGATTTAATCTGATTTAATCATTATTACCAATACAAATAATTGGATGGACATGATTGGTAATGTAATGGACATTAAATTGAAAGAATTAGAACTAATCAACTAATCTTTAGTAAAAAAAAAAAAAAGATATGACAGAGTATGTATAGGAGGTATTCCTTTTAGAAAGCAAGAAATTAGTATTTTGAAAATAAAGTTTGGGATACAGTTAGTAGAATTGCAACAGTCATAAAATTGTTAGATAAGATCAAAAAGGTTGATCGGATTTGGAAAACGTTTAAGCTTTCCTTTTTAAAAAAGTGTACGTTATATTATGAGGTCAGGATAGCCTCTCAGACTAAAGACAACCACAAGGCCTTTTACAGCTATGTCTGAAACCTTAAAGGTGACATAGAACAGTATGCTGAACTGGTAGTAAATGGCATCACTTTCACTGAGCAGAATAGCGTAGTGAATCTGCGTGCTGAGAAATTCAGCTTTAACTTCTCCCCCTACTCTCCCCAGTCTCCTGTCTGTGAAGTCCCTACTAGCATAACCCTCCCCTCCAACTATTAGCAGGCAGCAGGTCATGGCAGCAGTTAAGGCCAACATTACCCAACAATATTAAAATGAATACTTGTCAACTACAGCCTCAAAACAGCATACGTACTGTGTGAATGAAGGGCTCTGATTATCTCTCTTCCAAAATAAAACAATTTAGGGCCCACGCAAATAGCATCTGTACTCCCCTTCAGCAGTACTGAACAAAGTGAACCAACTCACTATGCAGATAAGAATCTTTAATAGTCACGTAGATTCTCTCTTCACAAGGGTGAGCCATCAACCAGTCCCATAAACTGCAGATGCATTAGTTTGCCTAGTCTAATATGTAAAGCCGTAGAACAAATTATTATGGAAATGATCAACAAAGACATTGGCAACCTACAGGCTGGCATCCCAGTTTGGTTTTGTTGAGGGAAAGTCATGTCTGCTTAATCTGATAGACTTCTTTAGAGGGTTACCTGGGCAATAGATGAGGGGAAGATGGTGTATACCGCCTACCTAGACCTGGCTAAAGTGTTCAATACAATACCCCACTCGGGTATTGTTGACACCTTCGCTGAACTAGGTATACATTCCTACATAACTCGCTGGATTTGCCAGCTGGCTCACAGATATTACCCAAGACTACTCAGGATGGATGAGACAACCTCCACCAAGCGACCAGTCACCAGTCAAGTACATCAGGGCTCAGTGCTGGTCCTGCTCCTGTTACCGTCTACTTTTCAGAAGTCAGAGTTAATGTCAAGGGCCTCTGGCTTCAACAAAGTATTAGTTTAAGGGTGTGCACACTTATGCAACCAGTTTATTGTACGTTTTTCATTTTTTATATTTTTTCCCCTAACAGATTTTATTTTTCAATTGAATTGTACAGATTATAGATCACATTAAAGGTGGGAAAAGTTTTGAAATGATTTATTGTGGTCTCATTTTTTTATATCACAAAAACCTGGCATTTTAACAGGGGTGTGTGCACTTTTATATTCACTGTATTTTCGCAAATAGACACCAGTATTATATAGGGGCACACTTGAGTTGAGTTGCACAGCTAGGCTTACAAAGGCCGTGGTGGTCATTAACTTAGTATATATCTATGAACCTGTAGTATTAAGTTAGTTAAGATGTTTAATGGAAGTATATCCATTTCCAAATGAGAATGAAAGGCTACTTTTAGAAATAATAATTGAATGTACTTGGGGTTCCTTATAAATTCCGTTAAAAGAGTGATTTTATATTGTAAGACAGAAGAGGTTAGGTTTCATTAACAATATAATGCATTTTTCTTTGCGGAACCTATAATCGACCTTAGTGAAATTATGAAAAAAAGAGATGCATTTCATAGAAATATTTTATGGAAAAAATATAAATGTATATGGGGAAGGTATGAAGAAAGGGAAAGGAGAAAAACAAATGTGAATAAAAACAGTAGCAGAATATGTTGATAAAAATTAAACACTGGAAATTAAATTGTTTTACCAAGGTTTTTATGGTATAAGGTGATTATAGATAAATATTATTATGAGAGACCATGAAAAATTTAAATGAGAATAGGAAAATAATTAAAGAAAGGGGGAAAAAAGATTTAAAGATGTGAGAGAATTGCATGATTTTTTGTGGCAGTTAATATTAGTAAAAGTACCAGTTAAAGGACTGATAAAATTCAAAATAGTATCGGAAAGAATGTCTGCTCTATCTCAGGTGGAAGGAAGTTTGAATCATGCTCTAGTAAGCTGTAGCAGAGTAAAACAATTTGGGGAAAAACATTACCCAACAATATTAAAATGAATACTTTTCCTTTATGACTTTTTAAGGTATGGTGACTACACATTAAATGAGGCTAAAGATGGAGATATGATACATAAATTATTAATTAGTGGAGTGTGTATATTAAGCTTAACTGGCAATGAAGATTTGTTATTTACTAAGTCTGTGGATTAATTATGAAAAAAATAAGATTATGTTTTCGTGAAAGGGCTGAGGAGAAATATTAATGCATAGAACGATTGTTTATTACTTGCATGATTTTTTTCTGTATGAAAAATGAGTGCTTTTATGATGTTCATCATGCATACAGCTGCAGTCATTACAGATGGGTTATCCTGCCGTCAGGCGGGTCCTCGGTCGGCCGAATTCCAAAGTCTAGGTCCGGTGTCGGTTGTCGTCGCTTCTTCCCTGACGTCAGTGCAGCAGGGGTATAAAAGAGGCAGCCGATGCCATCTTCTTTAGTCTTTCATGCCGCGCGGTGCCCGAAGCAGAAGCAATTCGCAAGTGCCGGTCGGCCAGCTCCTGAGATTTACGAAAATATTTCAGCCGAAGTCTTCTTGAAAGCTAAGTACCCCGTTGGGGAAACTTTTCTTGCCTCAGACCGATGTCAGACAAAGTTAATAATTGCATTTCATGTGGGAAGCAAATACTGCATAAGGATTTCCACTCTTTCTGTATACCTTGCTTAGGCCCAGACCACGACGTCTCAGCCTGCCGTTTTTGTGCTAGATTCAACAAGCGCACTATTAAGCGTCGGGTGGAGTTCGCCCTTCACTATTTTGGTAAAAAATTTAATTATATTATGTCGTCGGATACTCTGACTCCAGTTTTGAGTAAAAGACGCAAAGATAAGGACCGACATACGAGGTCCGCGACTACTACTGACACCACGCTAAGGCCGACTACCGGTTCTCTGGTTCTCAGCGAGGTGCATACGCAGCCCCTGAGTACCGATGACACTACATTACCGATGTCTTCAGTACCCAAGGTCGCAGGCTCCTCGGTCCCCATTCCTACTACAGATACCGACGCCACTCTTGGCGGAGAAACTCAGAGTTTAGACAGGCCTGCCATTTCTCAAGGTGTCTTCAGGCCTTCCTCCTTCTCTATTAAAGCTTTCACAAAATCTAAAGCAGCCATGAAAACCAAAAAAACAGGGACCTCAGACCCCCTCTCAAGGCCCCATGCCTTAAAAAACAGATGCTCAAAATGGCTGAGGATTTGATTACTCTTATCAGGGGTTCTCAACCCCCCTCGGACAAAAGGCCCAGATTAGAGGAAGACTACCCTTCCTCAGATCAAGCCTTTATTACCTCTGAACATTCTGAGGACCAGGACTATACCTTTTCTCCTTTTGAAGACTCTGATGCAGAGGAGTCTATTCCCTCGGTCTCCCCCCTGAGGACTACTCTTTTGGGGAAACCCTACATACATTGAGGGAACACTTTCACAGGGAAGGCCAAGATTACTCAGATTCCAAGAAAAGGCTCAGGGATTTTCTCTTGCTCCCCCAGCATAGGCCCTTGGCTATCCCTCCTGATGTTCATCGTGTTTCACTGTTGCAGTCATGACTGTAGGGTTCTCCCCTGCCGGCAGGCAGTCCTCGGTCGGCCAGAATCCCAAAGTCTGGGTCCGGCATCGGCATGCTCCCTGACGTCAGAGCGCCAGGAGTACAAAGCTGACAGCCGACGCCATGTTCTCCAGTCTTTCTTGCCGTGCGGTGATAGCAGTTTGCAAGTGCCGGTCGGCTGACTCCTGACAATGTTTTCTAAACAAACTTCAGTCCGAAGACTTTCTTCTCCTACTCAAAGCTAAGTACCCCGTTGGGGAAACTTTTTTTCTTGCTCCAGTCCGATGTCGGAAAAAGTTAATAATTGTATTTCATGTGGGAAGCAAATACCTCATAAGGATTTTCATTCTTACTGTATTCCTTGCTTAGGCCCTGACCAAGACGTAGCTAGTTGTCGGTTTTGTGCTAGATTCAATCAACATACTATTAAACAAAGGTACGATTTTGCTTTTCATTACTTAGGTAGGCGTTTTAATTACAAAATGTCGTCATTTACGGTTCCGGCTACCGGAGTTCACAAATGACGCAAGGACAAAGACAGGCCTCCGAGGTCCAAATCAGACGATATCGCACAAGCAGAGCCAGCTTCAGGTTCGGCCGTCGTCAGTGAGGCACTTTTGCAGCCCCTGTCGTCAGTCATTTCGGAACCGATAGCCGAAATGGACTCCCACAAGGAGCCAACTAGGCCTTTGAATATTTCTGTTGCAGGACCTTCGGACAATGCTCCTTCGGATGGGTCCGGAGCCGCTGTGCAGGTACCGGCTTCCGAAGGGGTTTTCAGGCCTACTCAGCTTGTTATAAAGGCAAAGCCAAAGACAAAGGCAAAGACTCCTTCCAAATCAAAGACTGCAGCCCAGGCCTCTTCTGATCCAGCTCCCAAGTCTCAGAAACAGTTACTTAAGATGGCGGAGGACTTGCTTACTATGATTAAGGGTTCACATCCCCCTCCAGATAAAAGGCCAAGGCAGGAAGTTTATTATGACTCCTCTGATCAGGCTTCTGTTTCTTCTGTTTCTTCTTCTGACCAGGAATATTCTTTCCCTCCTTATGAGGATTCTGATGCTGAGGAATCCATTCCTTCAGCCTCTCCCCCTGAGGATTTCTCTTTTGGGGAAACTTTGCATGAAATGAGGGAACATTTCCACTTGGAAGGCCAGGAGTATTCGGAATCTAAGAAAAGACTAAGGGATTTTCTTCTTCTTCCCCAACATAGACCCCTGGCTATTCCTCCTGTTTTGGATATGGTGGATGATGCTTTTTCGGAGGCTAACTTAACTCCTGACTCTTTTCCTCCAGCTCCTGTTAAGCCAGACAGATACTATAGGGTTCCTGATTCCCACCAGTTTTTATACAAGAACCCTACTGCTGACCCTGAAACAATTTCTCAGGGTCCTAAGGGCGTTAAGGCCGCTTCTGCTAAAAACCCCATTCCCACTGAGAAGGATTCCAGATCTTTAGAAAGATGGGGCAAAAAAGTGTACACTTCTGCTACTTTATCTATTAGGGCTTTAAACTGTCAGTTTCATATGCTGAAATACCAGCAATTTCTCCTGTCTGTTTTAAAGCAAAAGCTAACTTCCATTTCCACCTGTGCAGATGATAAGGAACTACATGAATTAATGCATGCCACTGAACAAGTTGGGAAGCATGGTTTACACTGTGGATTTGATGCCTTGGAGGCTTCTTGTAGGGCTACTGCCTCTGGCACAGTAATTAGAAGGCATGCATGGTTAAAGGAACAAAATTTGCCAGATCAAGTAAAAGCTAAATTATTGGATGCTCCTGTCCAGCATAATGTTTTGTTTGGATCTAAAGCTGAAGAGGTGATTAAAAAGATGGAGGACAAAGCAAAGTCCATGCAAACAGTTAAAGATTTCTTTCAAGTACAGCCACCCAGATTTAGCAGGAATTGGCCTACAAAAAATTGGTCCTTTCCCAATTCAGACAGGCCTCAGAGGGGTAGATATAGACACCCCCGAGGTAGGCCTCAAACGCAAGCCTCTTATAGACCAAGACAGTGGACTGCTTCCACCCCTAGGGGAGGAGAAGACAGGTCGCAAGCTCATAGAAAACAGACTCAATGACTCCCTTTGTTGGGCTGCAGGAACTTCTTGCCTGGAAGCCCCTCTCGGAGGAAAACTTTCTCTCTTTTACCTAAATTGGACTCCTATAACTCAAGACAAGTGGGTTCTGGATGTGGTTTCAAGAGGTTACAAATTCCATTTTCATACCCTACCAAGGCCAAGCGGATGGCCAGATCTTCCAAAACATCAATGGTCAGAGGCCTTAAACCAGGTGGATGCTCTCTTGGCTATGAAAGTCATAGAACTAGTTCCACTTTCAGAGATGGGACAAGGTTTTTACTCAAGGCTCTTTCTAGTCCCCAGGAAGCAAAATTCATGGAGACCCATTCTGGATCTATCAGTCTTGAACACCTTTCTAGAGATACCAAAATTCAAGATGCTTACTCTACAGCAGCTACTTCCAATGCTGACCAAAAATGCATGGATGGTAACTTTGGATTTAAAGGAGGCATATTTACACATTCCCATCAGACAGGAACGCAGAAAATACCTCAGGTTCAAGGCCGGATCAAGGCACTATCAATTCTCTGCGCTGCCCTTTGGATTGTCTACTGCGCCCAGGGTCTTCACCAAATGCCTGGCTCCAGTAGTAGCTTATTGCAGACAAAAGGGAATTCAAATTTACCCTTAATCTGGACGACTATCTTATTCAGGCAGACAGCAAGGATGTCTTACTCCAGCATCTAGAGTTTGTTCAGAATCTTCTCAGGTTCCTGGGATTCACTGTAAACATAAAGTCAAATTTGACACCCTCACAACAGATAATTTTTCTGGGCGCTTCTCTAAACACAACAACCCAGATGGCATTTCTGACCTACGAAAAACAATTACAGCTGGCTTCAACTTTCAAAACCTTGGCAACTTCAACTCGGCTATCTGCAAGGAGATTCCCGCAGGCTCTGGGTTACATGGCCTCCTGCATCCTGCTCATACCATATGAAAGACTACACATGAGGAAAATACAGTGGTACCTAAAAAGTGTATGGTCTCAGCATTGCCACAGTTTAGACATACTGATCTCCGTCCTGCCTTGTCTTCAAAAGGAATTCCTTTGGTGGTCCAAGGCATGTACTCTAAACAAAGGAAAACCCTTCTCTCTGCCTCCTGCCACTCCAATACTAACCACGGATGCCTCAGATTATGCATGGGGAGCCCATTTTCAGGGCAACTGTCTGCAGGCCTGCCTTGTCTTCAAAAGGAATTCCTTTGGTGGTCCAAGGCATGTACTCTAAACAAAGGAAAACCCTTCTCTCTGCCTCCTGCCACTCCAATACTAACCACGGATGCCTCAGATTATGCATGGGGAGCCCATTTTCAGGGCAACTGTCTGCAGGGCCTTTGGACAAAGGATCAGAAGAACCTGCATATCAATTTAAAGGAAATGTTAGCTGTTCAGAAAGCTCTATTGGCCTTCAGGAATCTTCTACAACCAGGACAACTACTGATACGAACAGACAACACCACAGTTATGTGGTACATAAGCAAGGGGGATCTCATTCCTATCCCCTTTGCAGACTAGCCATGGATCTTTGGAACACAGCTCTAGCTTGCAATCTGGACCTTCAAGCACAGTTTCTTCCAGGGAAGCAAAACTTCCTGGCAGACAGTCTGAGCAGAAACCTTTCAGATCCACACAAATGGATGCTGGACACCGAAATATTCAAGATGATTACAGCAGTCTGGGGATGTCCTCACATAGACCTCTTTGCATCCCACCTCAATCATCAACTACAGATTTTTTGCACCAGGACTTTCCACGATCAAGCTTGGAAAGTGGATGCACTATCATTCAGTTGGAGAAACGTCTCGGGATATGCCTTTCCGCCTCTTCCTCTTTCTTCCACTGGTATTATTAAAGATCAAGCAGGACAAGCCCAAGATGATAATCTTGCTGGCCCCAAATTGGCCTCGACAGTTTTGGTACCCAACACTGAAAAACCTTTGTCTGGAGCCCCCCTGGGTTTTACCACAGACTCCGAACCTTCTGTCCCAACAACAGGGTTCAGATTCTACATTCCCATGTCAAAACTCTCAGCCTGGCGGCCTGGTTAATCCAGAGTCTTTGATTCATTCTCTCCTACCCAAGCAGGTTTTGGATGTCATTTTAGAAGCCAGACGTCCTAGCACTAGAAAATCTTATGCAGGAAAATGGAAAAGATTTTGTTCCTGGATGCAGGCTCAGGATTCTGATCCTCTTATTCCTAACATTCCTCAGATTTTACTTTACCTGACAGACCTCTTACATAAGGGTCTTTCTTTCTCTTCCATAAAGATACATGCCTCTGCTATTTCTGCTCATTATAATACAGACCCTCCTATCTTTTCCCACCAGCTCATGAGACAATTTCTCAGAGGAGCTAAGAACTTAAGGCCCCCTAGATCTCATCCCATTCCTGCTTGGGATCTCAACTATGTTTTGGAAAAGCTCACCTTACCTCCTTTTGAGCCTGCTGCCACATCTGACATCAAGTTTTTATCTTGGAAGACAGCCATCCTGTTAGCTCTGACCTCTGCCAGGAGGGTTTCAGAGCTGCAAGCTCTTATGGCTGTGGAACCTTATATTATTTTTCATCAAGACAGGGTGTCTTTAAGGACTAATCCTACTTTCATGCCTAAGGTGGTTTCCAAAGTGGCTTTAAATCAAACTATTCACTTGCCAACTTTTTTCCCCACTCCTCAAAATAAAGGGGAAAGGATCTTACATTCCTTGGATGTACACAGACAACTACGTTTTTACCTGGACAGAACCAAGGACATCAGGAAATCAGATCAATTGTTTGTTTCTTATGCTTCAAGTTCCCAAGGTAAAGCCATTTCAAAACAGACCATTTCTAAATGGATTGCTCATGGAATCAGATTTTGCTATTCGCACCATGGAAAGCAAATCCCAGGGAGTATAAGGACTCACTCTACCAGAGCTGCTGCCACTTCAGCTGCCTTCCTCAGGGGAGTTCCTACCAAAGACATTTTGGAAGTTGCAACTTGGAGTTTAGTGCATACTTTTTCCAAGCACTACAATCTACCTCTCTACTCTAAGTCTAGGGCAGGCTTTGCTTCAGCAGTCTTGCAGGGTCTTATAGCCACCCCCTCTACTTTATGACCACCTCCCTTTCTTTCTGCTTTGGGATTCTACCCTACAGTCATGACTGCAACAGTGAAACACGATGAACATAGTACAGTTGTGTACACTTACCATAAATGTAGATGTTCGAGTGTCTTCACTGTTGCAGTCTGGGTTTCCCTCCCTCCTGTCCCCTCTTATTTTTTCTGTTGTGTGGTTCCTTTTTTCACCCTTCTTCTGAGGTGTATTTGCAAAGGGTATGGGACCTTAGTCATTTTGGAACTTCTGACATCTGGGGCAAGAAAAACTGGAGAACATGGCGTCGGCTGTCAGCTTTGTACTCCTGGCGCTCTGACGTCAGGGAGCATGGCTGAACAGCCGACGCCGGACCCAGACTTTGGGATTCTGGACGACCGAGGACTGCCTGCCGGCAGGGGCGAACCCTACAGTCATGACTGCAACAGTGAAGACACTTGAACATCTACATTTATGGTAAGTGTACACAACTGTACTTTTTAGATATATTAGATGATGTGTACACAGAAGCCAGCCTCAATCCAGATTCTTTACCTCTAGCTCTTGTTAAACCAGACAGGTATTACTGGGTTCCTGATTCACACCAGTTCCTATACAAAAGCCATTCTGCTGACCCAGAAACTATTTCACAGGGTCCCAAGGGAATTAAGGCCTGTACTGCTAAAAACCCATTACCTTCAGAGAGAGATTCCAGAGCTTTAGAAAGGTGGGGGAAAAAGGTGTACACCTCGGCCACTTTAACCATGAGGGCATTAAATTGTCAGTTTCATATGTTAAAGTATCAACAGTTTTTATCTCAGTTGAAAAGCAAAATGACACAACCAGAACAACCAGATTTAAAAGAGTTGCAGGATTTGTTGCATGGTGCAGAGCAAGTGAGTAAACATACCTTGCAGTGTGGTTTTGATGCTTTAGAGGCCTCATGTAGAGCTGCTGTTACGGGGTCTGTTATATGTAGACATGCTTGGCTCAACGAGCAAGCCTTACCAGATCATGTCAAAGCTAAATTACTAGATGCACCTCTTCAAAAAGATGTATTGTTTGGTGTTAAAGCTGAGGAGGTACGAAAGAAAATGGAGGAAAAAGCGAAATCAATGCAAACAGTGAAAGATTTCCTGCAGGTACAACCTCCACGTTTCAGCAGAAACTGGCCTTCAAAAAATTGGTCCTTTCCAGCCACGGACAGACCTCAGAGAGGCAGATACAGATGCCCAAGGGGTAGAGGGCAACCTCAAGGATCTTTCAGAGCCAGACAGTGGCAAGCACCAACCCCAAGAGGTGGAGAAGATAGATCACAGTCATTCAGAAAGCAGACACAATGACTTCCCCCTTTACCTGCTAAGCAAAGCTTTAATGGCAGCACCTTTGGGCGGAAAACTGGCATTATTCTCAAAAAATTAGCATATTGTTACAAAAGACACATGGATTCTGGACATTATAGACAGAGGCTACAGGTTCCACTTTCACACCCTTCCAAAAATGAGAGGCATGCCAAACCTGCCGCAAAATCAAAGGGCAGAGGCACAAAAACAAATTTCAGCTCTCATGGACATGAAAGCGATTCAAGAGGTACCTGCAAAAGAACAAGGTCAAGGGTTTTATTCCAGACTATTCCTGGTACCAAGGAAAGACAAAGATTGGAGACCTATCTTAGACCTATCCATCCTAAACACATATTTAAAGGTACCAAAATTCAAGATGCTCACATTACAACAGCTTCTTCCCATGCTGGGCAAGGAGTCTTGGCTGGTAACATTGGACCTCAAGGAGGCATACCTGCATGTCCCTATCAGACAAGATTGCAGAAGATACCTCAGATTTCTTGCAGGTTCAACCCATTATCAATTCTCTGCATTGCCCTTTGGCTTATCTACTGCGCCCAGAGTGTTTACGAAATGCCTGGCATCAGTAATTGCCTTCTGCAGACTTCAAGGAATACAAATATACCCATATCTGGACGACTGCCTGATCCAAGCGGACAGCAAGGACATACTTCTGAAACACCTGGCGTTTGTAATAAGACTGTTGAACTTTCTGGGATACACAGTCAACAAAAAGAAATCAAAACTAATACCCTCTCAACAAATAATTTTCTTGGGTGCCAGCTTGAATACAACCACCCAGATGGCCTAGCTCACGCCAGACAGACAAGAGCAACTGTCTCAGTACTTCAGCAACATGGCAACCTTCACCAGGCTGACTGCAAGGAAAGTCCTGCAGGCTCTGGGATTCATGGCATCTTGCATCCTACTGATCCCATGTGCAAAGCTGCATATGAGGAAACTTCAATGGTACCTAAAAAACTTATGGTCTCAACACAGCCACAGCTTGGAAACAATTATACCACTCATTCCATGCCTTCAAAAGGAATTTTTGTGGTGGGCTCAAGCATGCCAAAGAAACATAGGTCTCCCCTTCTGCGTACCTCAAGCAACTCAAATCATCACAACAGACACCTCGGACTATGCCTGGGGGGCACACATGACAGATCCGTGCATTCAGGGAAAATGGTCCCAAAAAGAGAAGCACCTACACATCAACCAAAAGGAAATGCTAGCAGTGCAAAATGCTATTATGGCCTTCAAAGACCTACTGCATCCAGGCCAGCTATTGATAAGGACAGACAACACCACAGTGATGTGGTACATAAACAAACAGGGAGGAACTCATTCATACCCCCTGTGCAGACAAGCCATGACCCTATGGAACACAGCACTGGAATTGCAAATTCAACTTCGGGCACAATTCCTGCCAGGGAAGGAAAACACACTGGCAGACAGCCTAAGCAGAAATATGACAGATCCACACGAATGGAAGTTACATCCTCAAGTTTTCACAAAGATAACTCGGGCATGGGGGCAGCCAGACATAGATCTCTTTGCTACCCACAGAAATTACCAATTGAAAAAATTTTGTTCAAGGACCTATCATCCACAGGCCTGGAAAGTGGCCGCACTTTCTTTCAATTGGACAACATTGACTGTCTATGCCTTTCTGCCTCTTCCTCTGCTGCCCAAAGTTCTATTAAAAGCCAGAGCAGAGAGGCCGAAAATGATTCTCATTGCTCCAGATTGGCCAAGACAACACTGGTATCCACTCCTGAAGAGCCTGACACATTCCCCACCATGGATCCTACCTCTAGTCCCTCTTCTGTTGTCCCAGCACAACTTCAAGACTCTTCACAGCCAGTTCAAAACCCTAAATCTAGCTGCATGGAGAATCCCTTGATTTCCCAACAGACCCTCCTCTCCAAGGAGGTGCAGGATGTCATCTTGGAGGCCAGAAGACCTTCTACTAGAAAAGCCTACTCTGCCAAATGGAAACGATTTTGTGCCTGGAATCAGGAAAAGGGCCAGAATCCTTGGGTAATAAATTTACCTCAAAATTTACAGTACCTAGCTGAGATGTTAAACAGTGGACTTTCCTTCTCCTCCATCAAAATCCACGCTTCAGCCATTTCTGCACAATACAACACAGATCCTCCTTTATTCTCTCATCCTCTCTTAAGACAGTTCCTCAGAGGGGCAAAGAATATAAACCCCCCAAGGAAACCAACAGTCCCTGCTTGGGACCTCAACTTCATATTGGAAAAGCTGACCCTTCCTCCCTTCGAGTCAGCTGCTTCAACAGAACTACAATACTTGTCATGGAAAACAGCCTTCCTTCTGGCTATCACCTCAACACGCAGGGTTTCGGAACTACAGGCCCTCATGGCTGTGCAACCTTTCATCATTTTCCATCAGGACAGAGTTTCCTTACGAACCAACCCTACCTTTATGCCAAAGGTAGTATCCAGTGTAGCTTTGAATCAGACTATCCACTTACCTACCTTTTACCCTAATCCACAAAACAAAGGGGAAAGACTACTGCATTCCTTGGACATTCACAGACAACTTTGTTATTATTTGGACAGGACAAAGCCATTCAGGAAATCTGAGCAACTCTTTGTGTCCTATGCTACAGGTGCTCAAGGAAAGGCCATCTCCAAACAGACAATCTCAAAATGGATAGCCCACTGCATACGCTTTTGTTACTCATTTCATGGAAAAGCTGTGCCTTCAAGCATCAGATCCCACTCCACCATGGCCACAGCTACCTCTGCAGCTTTCCTCAGGGGGGGTTCCTACCAAGGACATTTTGGAAGCAGCCACTTGGAGTTCAGTGCACACTTTCTCCAAACACTATCGCCTTCCACTTTACTGTAAATCTAGAGCGGGATTTGCCACAGCTGTCTTGCAGGGCATCCTTGCTCCTCCTAGTTCCACTTAATGCCTGCCACCCCTACTTAGCTTTGGGATTCTTCCCATCTGTAATGACTGCAGCTGTATGCACGATGAACATAGTACAGTTTTGTACCTACCATAAATGTAGATGTTAGAGTGCTCATACAGCTGCAGTCCAGGTTTCCCCCCCTCCATCCCCTCTTAGGGCAGGCCTTATGACAAACACCTTCTCATACAACCTATTTGGGGTATTCTTTTATGGTGTATTTGCTTGCAACTACTGTTTTTTGATTATTCTATATTGCATGATTACATAAGTTTATGTTTTGCCTTCCTTCTGGGGGCACCTGACATCTGGGGCAAGAAAAACTGAAGAAGATGGCGTCGGCTGCCTCTTTTATACCCCTGCCGCACTGACGTCAGGGAAGAAGCGACGACAACCGACGCCGGACCTAGACTTTGGAATTCGGCCGACCGAGGACCCGCCTGACGGCAGGATAACCCATCTGTAATGACTGCAACTGTATGAGCACTCGAACATCTACATTTATGGTAGGTACAAAACTGTACTTTTTGTAGATTCTTTCACGAACCTTCAGTATGTGTGTATGTATAAAAGGCTGTGTATATAATGTGATACGATGCCAACAAAGTTCCCCTACTCTTTTTGGTAAGTGCTGTGGGATCTTTTACATCCGCTTTCGCTATCACCAACTCAGGCAGATGTGACCTTAGTTTAACATGTCATGTGAATGCTGGCACACTTAGCAGTACAGCACCCCTGCTGCACTGCTTATGTCAGCACCCCTGCTGAACTGCTTATGTCAGTAATGGAAAATGAGTTCAGTAAGTTGGGACGGGAATAGAACCCACAGCCTTCTGATCTTCCTGCACTGAAAGTGAGTGTACTACCTGTTGAGCTAGTAACACTGCAGAGCAGCGCATCTTCGTGCATTAACAAACTTTTGTGTCATAAGGCAGCCAAAACTGTGTTTACCCACATGCATATTCTCTGTTATTACAAAGTTTGGACAACCAGACGTGGCCAAGGTAAGCAGTCTGACTAATGCACATAATTATGTTTAGTTTTAGTCAACTAAGTAGACTGTTCTTTGAGGATACAACTGTAATGCGTTTTGAGGTGAGGACACCCTCCCCCATCCTCCCTATAATTGCATCTCTGTCTAGTGCATTAGATATGTTTGGGGTATATTTTTGAACAACTTCTAAAGCAGTATGATGACATTTCCAAGGTGAAGTACAAGGAAAATGCATTATCCAAGACACTGATAAGAAACTGTGGCACATAACTTCAGTTGAAATGCAGGAATAGTTCTGTCTGTGACATTTACTAGAAGCTTACACTGGTTTTGTGTAACTAATTATTTCTCTGTCTCTCTCTCTCTTCTGTTCTGTCTGTCTTCTGTTATAGATCATGAACAAGTGGGAAGTGTGGGTCATGTAGAAATGCTCCATCGTTCTAATCTCCTTGCTTTTGTTGGTGGAGGGAGTAACCCAAAATTTGCAGACAACTCAGGTTTGTATTAAGATGGCGGTTATTCAGTTTCTAAAGAACTTGCAGCATTGCTGGTTTTGTTAGTTAGGACTCTGTTGTTATTAAAGGAATGTATAGCAAAGTGCAGTAATGTAACCACTAGGAGAGCCATGATTGGAAGATCTGAATGGTACAGCTAAACCTCACTTTCCTTCTACATTCCTTGGAAAATATTAGTCGTTCTTCATTAATGTATTACATCCTGTTCTTCCAGTGTGTGCGTGTAAATTTTGCTTTCCTGAATTTTGAACTAAGCTCTGCTTTTTTTCTGCACTGTTAATTTGTGTTCCTGGTAATGACGCCACAAATTATAATCTCTGTAGGTCCTGATTCTAATGGTGTTATGTAGTATGTCAGGCTAACAAAGGTAACATTTTTTGTATATGTTCTTCGTGTTTCACTGTTGCAGTCATCCCCTGTGGGTTATCCCTGCTGTGGTAGCCCTTGGCTGGCCCAATTACCAGAGTCAATTTTTGTGCATCCACTGCTGTCACCTGTAGTCTGACGTCCGGTCATCAGTGCAATAAAGCAAGGCAGCCAATGTCATTACATCAGTTTTTCTTGCCCTAACCTGTCAGAAGCACAAGGGAAAAGAGAGAAGTGGTCCTGGTGGCTAAAAGCCACCCTGGGAAGCTTGTGTCCCCCTAGGGGATGATGTTAAATGTGGGATGGAGGGAGGGAAACCAAGACTGCAACAGTAAATACATTAGAACATCTATATTTATGATAAGTGCACAGAACTGTACTATGTTCTTCGTATTTCACTGTTGCAGTCATCACCTGTGGAAGGATTCCCAAAGCTGAGGAAAAGGGTGGAAGGATAGGTTGAGTCCTATGTATGGGTCAGGAGGCCCTGCAGAATTGCAGAGGCAAACTCTGCCCTAGACTTAGAAAAGAGAGGTGGGTGCTAATCCTTTGTAAATGTATGGACAGAGGGCCAGGTGGCCACCTCCAAGATCTCCCTGATAGGTACTCCTCTGAAGAAGGCAGTGGAAGTGAAGGTTGCCCTAGTGGAGTGTGTGTGTACGGATAGACTTAGGGATGTAGTCTGTAGCAAAAAGGATACAGTGTAAAATCTGTTTAGAAATGGTTTGTTTGGAGATGGGCTTCCCCTCTACCCCTGGGGCAAAGCTTACAAAAAGCTGGTCTGTTTTTTGAATGGCTTAGTACGGTCCAGATAGTATCCGAGTTGTCTTGCATGTCTAGTGAGTGTAGAATTCTTTCCCCCTTGTTTTGAGTGTTGGGAAAGAAGGTGGGAAAGTGGTGTATGGCCTGGTTAAGAGTCACATCAGATACCACCTTGGGCATAATGGAGGGGCTAGTCCTCAGGGAAACTGTCTGCATGGAAAATTATAAAGGGCTCAACAGCCATGAGGGCTTGAAGTTCCAAGACCCTTCTGGCTGAGGTGATAGCTAGTAGGAAGGCAGTCTTCCAAGAGAGGTACTTCAATTCTGTTGAAGAGAGAGGTTCAAAAGGAGGTAAGATTAGTTTCTCTAACACACAACGCATGTCCCAGGGTGGTGTTGGAGTGCTTCTAGGAGGCCTGATATTAGAAGCCCCTCTGAGGAATTAAAGGATGAGAGAAGAGGGGTGGGTCTGAATCATAATGGGCAGAGATGGCCGAGGCATGGATTTTAATAGAGAAGGACAGGCCACTATTGAGCAACTCTGCTAAGTAATCCAGGATGAGAGGGATGGAAGGTTGGGAGGTACTGCTCCTTTTGATTGTTTCCAAGAGTAGAATCTTTTCCATTTTCCTACATATGATTTTCTTGTGTTGGGCCTTCTGACCTTTGTGATGATGTCCAGGACCTGTTTGCTTAATGGGGACTCCTTGTTAGTTTTTAGTGTATAAGCCATGCTGAAAGTCTGACAGTCTGTAGGTCTGGGTGCAGTACCTTCCCCGTCTCTTAGGTCAAGAGGTAGGTCTAGCCTCAGAGGAAGCAGCTTTGGGGGCTGTAAGGTCAGACTGTGTAGTAAAGGCTACCAGTGCTGTCTGGGCCAATATGGAGCAATAAGGATGGCCTTTGGTCTCTCCTCTCTTACTCTGATCAGAACCTTGGGAATAAAGGGCAGAGGAGAGTACGCGTACACAACAGGGAGCTCCAGGAGAAGGTCAAGGTATCCAACTTCCATGCTAGAAGGTGATACTCCCTGGTACAAAATTTGTGCAGCTGGTGGTTGAGGTGCGAGGAAAAGAGGTCCACTTATTGGGTCCCCCACTCCTGGGTGATTTGCAGAAAGATTTCTCTGTGGAGCTGCCATTCGTGGGGGTCCAGTAAGTTTCTGCTTAGGTGGTCTGCCAGTGTGTTGTTGATCCTTGGTAAGTATTGGACAATTAGGTGTAGCCCCACGGAGGTTGTTGTAAGCCAGAGATTCATGGGTAACCTGCAAAGGGGAGAAGATTGGGTGCTCCCCTGCTTGTTGATATGCCACATTACTGTGGTGTTGTCTGTTTTTATAAGAACCACCCCTGGCCTGAGATGGGGTTGGAAGGAAGTCAGAACCTTTTGCACTGCCATCATTTCTTTCTGGTTGATGTGCAAGTGAAGTTGCTGGGAATTCCAAAGGCCTTGGGTACACCTGCCTGCTAGGTGAGTGCCCCAAGCTATGTCTGAGGCATTGGTGGTGATGGTCTGGCTGGAAGGGTGGAGGAGGAAGAAGGGAAGACCCTTGTTCATGGCACAGGCCTCTGCCCACCAAAGAAATTTGGTCCTTATGCAAGGGATCAGTGGGAGAGTGGTCTCTACGGACTAAGAGTGCTGACACCAAAGGTTAAGTACCACTGAAGTTTCCTCATGTGAAGCCTGGCGAAATGGATGAGAAGGATGCAAGATGCCATGTATCACAGGGCTTGCAGGAACTTCCTCGCAATGAGATGACTTCTGGAAGCCAGCTGGGTGAAGTAGAGAGGCAGGACGCTCTGCTTTTCTGGGGATAGAAAGGCTGTTGTGGTTGCTGTGTCTAGCACAGCTCCCAGAAAAACAATTTTCCGGGTGGGGTTTTGCTTTGATTTTTTCTCGTTGATGGTGAACCCTAGGGAAGACAGGACTGATTTGACAAAGAGAAGGTCCTGGAACAACTTTTCTTTGCTGTCCACCTGAATGAGGCAGGCATCCAGGTCAGGGTAAATCTGTATATTTCTCTTGTCTGCAGAATGCTGTAGCCAGGGCCAAGCATTTGGTGAATACTCTGGGAGCAGAAGATAAGCCAAAGGGCAGTCCAAAGAACTGAAAATGTTGATTGCCTCTCTGCACGATTCCCTGATGGAGATGTGACGGTAGGCATCTTTTAGGTCTAGTGTCACAAGCCAGGCATTTTGTGTGAGCATAGGCAGAAGCTGCTGCAAGGTTAGCATTTTGAATCTGGGGACCACCAAGGAGATTTTCAGTTTGGAGAGATCCAGGATGGGGTGCCAAGTGCCCTCTTTTCTGGGAACAAGGAATGGTCTGGAGTAAAAAACCTTCTCCTGTTTGATCGGGAGGGACAGGTTCTACTGCCCCCAGGGATATTAGTGCTTGGACCTGTTTTAATGCCTCTGCCCACTGGTTTGGGGGGAGGTCTGGGTACCATCATGAAATAGGGAGTTCGCTGAAGGAGAATCTGTATCCCTGAGAAATGATTTTTAATACCCATTGGTCCTTGGTTATAGAGACTCAATTGTCCTTGAAGAGGGTGAGCCTTCCTCCTAATTTTTGATGAGTGAAAGGAGGGCAGAGGGGGGAGGGAGAGTCATTGTGAGTGCTTGCCATAGAAGCTTGGTTTAGAACTCCCTACCTTAGAGGCGGAAGTGGTCCATTATTTGCTTATTTGCTGGCCCTGGGACAGGGGCCTGAATGTCCTGTCCCTGTGGGGCTTATCTTGGCCTAGTCTGTTGGGTGCAAGGAAGGCCCAGTGCTTAGAAGGCAAGTTTCTGCCAAATTTGGGTGGTTGATCTTGAAAGAAATCTTTTACTGTTTGCATAGATTTTGCTTTGTCTTCCATCTTTTTAAGCACCTCTTCTGCTTTTCCCCCAAACAGGTGTTCCTTATCTAGAGGTGCATCAATAAAGTTTAGACTTGACATGATCAGGGAGAGGTTGCTCCTTCAGCCGTGCATGTCTTCTAATAACAGATCCTGTCACTGCTGCCCTGCTAGAGGCTTTTAGGGCATCATATCCACATTGTAAAGCGTGCTTGGCCACTTGACACACAGAGTGTAGCAATTCTGCCAGCTATTTTGAGTTGGCACCGTCAGGAGAGGTAGCAATCTTCTGTTTTAATTGTTCTAAATGGTGTTTTTGATATTTTAACATATGGAACTGACAACTGAGTGCTCTGATAGCCAAGGTTGCAGAGGTGTATACATTCTTACCCCATCTGTCCAGAGCTCTAGAGTCTTTGTCAGAAGAAAGAGGATTCTTGGCAGAACTAGTCTTCGTTCCTTTGGGTCCCTGTGTAATGACCTTGAGGTCTGCAGCAGGGTTCCTGTACAGGTATTTGTAAGAATCCGGTACTCTGCAGTACCTGTCAGGTTTAGTTGGAGCAGGAGGCAGTGCATCAGGGGCTAAGCTGGGTTCATGGAAAACATCGTCCACCACTTCCAGAATAGGTGGGATGGCCTGGGGTCTGTGCTAGGGCAGGTCCAGAAACTTTAAGTCATTCACTTCTTTGACTGTAGGAAGTCTTGAGATTCCATTGAAAATGTTCCCTGAGGGAGTGAAGGGTTTTCCCAAAGGAGGCCCTCTGGAGGGGAGGCAAAGGGGATGGATTCCTCTGCATCTGAATCCTCATAGACAGTTAATGGATCTGGTTCCTCTTCAAAAGCAGAATAATCAGATTCCTCAGACTCTTGGTCTGTCATAATTTCTGGAGAAGGATGCCTTTTCCTTTTTGGAGTGGGGGCCTGAGTACCTTGGATAAGGGAGATGAGATCCTCCACCATTTTAAGCAATTGAGCTTCGGTTGGGGGAGCAGTAGCAAGATGGTGGCTAGAAGCAGGTTTTTTAGGCTTTGAGGCCTGAGAGAATCCGTCGGTCTCTGGGAAGCAGTAGTCAAATGAAAAGACTTTTTTGTCTAGGATTGCTTGTGAGAAAGGCCTCCTCAGAATCCAGTGCCTGCATCGCGGCTCTGGACTCCAACGAAGCAGAGACAGCCAAAAGCACGGAAGACGAAGTGGATGTCTGCGGCATACCAGACTCCAAAAGGGTCTCGGCAGAGGCCTGCATAGAAAGCAAGTCGAGCATCATGGGCTGCGAAAGCGCCTCACTGGATTCTGGAGAACTGAGGACTTGCTTAGCAGTAGCATCATCAGAAGGCTTAGCCTTGTGTGGCCTGTCTCTATCTTTACGTTTTTTCGGAATGTCGACAGATCGTTGGTTGACAGACGCCATATCGGAATTCGAAGATGGAATACAAAAATAACTGTCTGCAAAAAGAGCTCTACAGTGAATGTTTCTCGCATTAAAGAGGGCACAGAACCAAGAATGAGGTATGTTGTGGTCTGGGCCTGAACAAGTGATGCAGTAAGAATGAAAGTCTCAGTGTGGGATCTGCTTTCCACTGGTGAGACAATTGTTAACTTTTTCGGACATCGGTTAGAGCAAGAAAAAAGGGTCCCCAATGAACTGTGACAGCCACAAACTCCTGTATGACATTTACCCTTGGATTGTCTGTCATGCTACATGCTGTATCCCAAGGACTACATTCTGTTAACTTTTAGGTTCATAGGTGTGTACTAGGCTAATGGCCGCCCGTCGTTCGTTCCCAGTGCCTCTATCAAGCAGAGCCACTGGAAAGATCTCTGGGGTAAACTTTCTATTTCCCATCCACTCATCAAGATTTCTGTTGAAGAGGGCTAGTGAGGTGCTCTGCTCGACATATATGGGAAGTCTGTTCCAGAGCATAGGCGCTCTCTGGGTTTTGAACCTGTCCCCCCAACATGTTCTGTTCGTTGTGGTAATGAGGTTGAGGTCTGTGGAGCATGTGGTGTGGAGGGATTGGGATTTCTTTAGATGTAGCATTTCTAACAGTGCTGGGTCAAACATGGCTTTGTAAGTCAAGCAGAGATTGCCTCTTCGTAGACGATATGAGACAGAGAATAACTGGAATTTTTTGAGGCTGTTCGTGTAGGACATGTGTTCAAGGCCTAGGATCCTCTTCGTGAGGTACTTTTGTGGCCTCTCCAGCTGTTGCAGGTGTCTAGTGAGGTACATGCTAAATGGGGCATTATGCTCTATGATTGGTCTAATGAGGGAAGAGTAGAGAGATTACCTCTTTCTTCCTGGATGCAAAACCCTTGCTAATGAGATGTGCCACATAAAAGGACTTTCTGACCACAGTGGCAGTGTGGTAGTCGAAGGAGAGGTTGGTGTCAACCTGTGTCCCCAGATCTCTTGCAACGCCTTCAGTGTTCAGTGGGCTCCCATCAATGTGGTAATTAGTGGGAACTGATTTTTTTCCCAAAGGGGATGACAATGCATTTTCTGGCATTAAGCTTAAGGCCATGGTTTTGACACCAGTCACTGGTCTCAGTGAGGCCTTTCTGTAGGATGTCTGCATCACTTGGGGAGTTAATAATGGCTCCCAGCTTGCAGTTGTCTACAAATTTGGTCAGTCAGAGTCCCTCCGTGTTGGTCTGGACTTCTGAGAAGTAGATGCCAAACAGGAGATGACCCAGGACCGATCCCTGTGCGACTCCACTCGTTCTGGTCGGCAGTATGACTTGGAGTCTGCTACTTTCACAGTATGTGTTCTATCTGTGAGCCAGTTTGCAACCCACCTAGCTATATAGAGGTTGATGCCTAGTTTGGTGAGTTTATCAATAATTCCTGAGTGAGGAATGGTATCAAAGGCCTTGGCCAGATCGAGATAGGCTGTATGAACTGCTTTACCTTCATCCACCGCTCTGGTGAGTGACTCAGAGTAGTTAACCAGGTTGAGCAGGCATGATCTACCTTTCACAAAACCAAATTGCATGGGATCTAGAGTTTGGAGATTCCCTATATCCTTGTTAATTAGGTCCATGATGATGCACTCCATAGCCTTACATATCAGACTTGTCAGGCTAATGGGGCGATAATTTCCAGGGTCTGTAGTCGCTCCTCCTTTATGGAGAGGGCTGACAATAGCAGTGCGCCATTCGGTAGGGACAAAGCCTGAGGTGAGGCTATGAGTGAACAGAGCACACAGATGTGGTGCCAGTTCACTTTGTAATTCATGTAGAACACAGCCAAGGATATTGTCGGGTCCCATGGAAGCTGTATTCTTGGCCTTAGACAATGCATCTTTAACCTGTGCTGCAGTAATGCAGGGTGCCTGGCATTCTTTTGGTATCGAGATCGGTCCTTTTGGGGGGGGGGGGGGTAAAAGCTGGCACTGAATCTGTCAGCCAGTATGTTAGCAATATCAATTGGCTCAGTATAGAAGGCACCATTGTGCAGTAACTCGGAGCAAATGTGGATATTGCCATGGAGATTCTTGGTATAACTAAAGAAGGCTTTATAGTTGTTTTTAGTGTCTGCAGTAATTATGCCTTCATAGCTGGCTTTGGAGGTTTTGATGAGGGATCTCAACTTTTTGTTGACACTAATAAGGGAATTTTCCCAGTCTTGGGACTTCATTTTTCTGCAACAGTTTCTTCCTTCTGTTGTAGAGTTTATTAATGGCAGGAGACCACAAGACTGGCTTCCTTTTTTCTGGAGGAGAGCATCTTGGTTCTGTTGGGTATGGCTATTTCCATGCATTTATGTACGTGTTCATACAGTGCATTGGTGTATGATGCGGCAGTCATGCATCTATTTTCCATTGGCATGGGTGCTATGAAGTTAGCCACCTCTGTTTTTAGGAGTCCAAAGTCAGCTTTGGAGAAGTTTTTCATGGTGGATACCTTTGCGGGGGTGTGTGGGTGAGATGTGGATTTCCATGGTGATTAGTTTGTGTTCGGATCTAACAAGGGAGGAATTGACTATTGGTGTAGAGCAGTGGTTGCCCATGTTAGTAATAACCAGATTCAAGGATGTTGCTTCCTGTAGTGGAGTTAAGAATGAGCTGGTCCCGGGTATTGGAATTGATGAATTTCAGGAAGCGTTTAGCCAGTGCATTGGTGCTTGAGTAGTTTTTCCAGTTGATGGAGGGGTAGTTGAAGTCTTCTAGTACAAGAGTGCTGAGTTGTACCTTGATAGATTCCAGGGTGGTTAGGAACGTGGAGTGAGAGTGTAGGGACATGTTTGGGGACCTGTAGCAGGCTATGATCTGGATCGCAGTTTTACCCAATGTTAGTTGTACCTGAAGCATTTCAGATGCATTATGCTGGGCTACTAGTCTGGAGGTGAGCATATCCTTTATGAATATGGAGACACCACTGCCTTTGGAGCTTCGCTTCATGTTTCAGGGCCGAAAGGTGTGGAATGAGTTATAGTCTGGTAGAGCAGGGGTGCTTTTTGCCGCTTTAAACCAGGTCTCCATTACAGCACAAATGTGTTAATAAAGTATCAAGTTAGTAGCTGTCATTAACTGGTAAAATTAGTAGTGGATAAAAAAAAAAATCAGACCTTAAAGCAAGTTATTGCAAAATGCCTGGCCATGTGGACTGAACTGATTGCATATTTTACTGTTCTAGACTTGAATAAAAACAGCCATCTTAACTGTCCTAAACCCACAGCACCAGAGTCCTGTTCATTAAATAGTCGGTCAGTCCACTAGGAGGTCATGACTGAAATGTTGTGGCAGTTGAAACTCAGCTAAATTGATTAGGCAGAGATGAAAATTGCTCTGCATTTCACCTACCATATGTGTTTATACAGTGGTCCCAACAGCTTATTGGGAAATCATGTATTTTACTGTTAGGGACTTAATTGTTTAAAATTTTGTGGGTATTTGTTGCCAAAATGTAGCGGAAAGGAATATTTGCTGTTCTATGTTGGCAAAAAGCTTTTTGTGGTAATTTGATAATGTGTGCACCAGTTTTTTAGCACAAGATTTCTTTTTTTGTTATTGGTTGTTACGTTTAGTTTTTCATTTATAACCATGTCATCCATGTTTCTTCTACACAGTAAGTAGTCTTGGGTTTCAGTGAACTTCATGCCTTCACTATAGAACATAGGTACTAAGACTGAACCACACCAAACCTTCCCAAAGCATAGAAATGTCCTTGAGGCTCCTAGAGATATTAGAAAAGTACAGTGGGCATCCCATTACAAACCAAAGCATGTGCTACAGTTCACAGTGAAAGATTGATCACCTGCACCCTCACCCTTAAGATGTGTCTTACTACATTATCAGTTTAGTATTGATACACAAGCAGATATAAGTATGCTTATCCTTCTGCATTTAACCTGATATTTCATAATAATGAATGAGTGATGTTTAATTCTTTGACATCCCCAAGGTCCATAAAAATATTGAAATCCCTCCTTTTAGGCCCATAGTTGCAGCAAGTGGGTCGAAGACACATTCACTAGCAGCATATGTGGATTTCTGGGTACAACACGTGGTAGATAAAACTGAACATCTAATGAAAGACTCATGGGACTTTTTGGGTCATTTAAAGAAAGAATTTTGGAAGGAAGATTTGATTTCTCTAACAGCAGATGTGAAAGATTTATTCACTGTTATTCCTAGAGTAGATGAGATGGCTTTATTTGAAGAGGCTTTGTTCCATTTTTCTGATCTTGCACATGACCGAATCACACTTATATGTGAAATTATGAGTCTAGTCCTAGAAAATAATTACATTTATTTTGAGGGCGAGTTCTACCAGCAGATAAAAGGGGTAGCGATGGGGGTGGCTTGTGCCCCAGTGTATGCAAATTTAGTATTGTTGTGATGGGAGACTAACTCTGTATTCCAGTGCCCCTTTTGGCACAGAATTAGAGTGTATGCCAGATTTCTGGATGATATTTTTATTTTGTGGGATGGACCTATTATTGAGCTTGAACAATATCTCAGTAACACAACAGAATTTCTAAAATTTACATGCAAGTTTGATGGTTCTGGTATTAATTTTCTAGATAGATATATCTTCCATGACAATAGTGGTTTGAGATCAAGGATTTTTCGAAAGGAAACGTTCTGTAATTCCTAGTTACACTTTCAAAGCAACCATCCTATAACTCAAAAAAGAAGTATTGTGAAGAGACAAGCTATCAGGGTAGCACATATGACATCACATCATGATGATGTAAAAAGTGAATAAGATACAATTTTTATTATGTTCCAGGAGAGGGGATATCCCAAAGAATTTGTTATGGAAATAATAGATGAGATATACAAAAAATGGGGTACTATTTACAAACTATTGCTGGGGGTAGGTTTGGTCACATCCAATACTGATTATAAGACTGACACTAATAAGGTCTCATATGAGAAAGCTTGTGTGTTACAATACAATCATCTGGCCAAAAAAATCAAGAACACCTTGAGCTCCAATTGGAATATATTCAGGGTAAATAAAGATGTTTATGATAAGGTGGGTAAAGAACCTAAATTTGTATATAGTACAGGAGCAAATTTCAAGAAGCTCCTGGAATATAAGGTAGATGGTTCTAACACAGTAGATGTCAAGTACAAGACCTTGTGGAGCTTACAGTCAATGCTCCCTCATTTTTAAGGAAAAATATATTACCCTAATTAATAGAATGCACAGTAGGGTTTATTTTAAAAAGGGTAATTGTAAGACTAGTAAAGTAGTCTATTTAAGTGTTTGTGCCATGTTTTTACTTTTATGTAGGTAAGACTGAACGTCCCTTAAGATGTAGAATATATGAACATGTAAATGATATCAAAAATAGGAAGCAGAATAGTGCACTATATAAACATTCTCAGACTTGTTCTAATTTTGACAAGTTTTTATTTGGAATAGTGGAAATTATTAAACTGGGTGGCAGGGGAGACTGGAAAAACATTTTAATGAAAAAAGAAACAAAATGGCAGCTCAGGTTAGCTGCAATGTTCCTCAAGGCTTGAAGGATGCAATTTCAATTGTTCCTATGTTACATGAAAAAGTAGATAAAATATAGTAACCTATAAGGTACATGTGCTTTTTAAATAATTTTGGTTATATATATTAAATAAATATATATATATATATATATATATATATATATATATATATGCTGCAAAAACTGCTTTGTGCTGATCCTAGCCAGGCCTTTTTAAATAATTAATTGATGTGTGAATGATTTAAAGTACATTCATTATTTTATTGGTGGAATTCTAATTGATGTTAGTATGTAAACTATGTTTTTTCATGGCTTCTTTGTTATTCTGATGAAGTCTCTCTTTATTGAGATGAAAGCGCTCAATAACTGTGAATAAAAGACTTTTGTGGATTATAGCAGCTGCGGTTGTGATTACTTGGACTACATTTCTTTTATATGCAGTATTTGCTGATCTGTCCCTCTTTGTCCAGCTTGCATGAGCAGATTTTTTTAAACAGCTTGATCTGCAGGGTGTACAAGGTATTCTACCCCTGCCTTAATCATTTACATGTGTTCAAGATATTTTATGTCTTGACTGCACTTAATGATCAAGAATTTTTTTTTGCCAACCTAGGGGTATTCCTGTTGAAAAATTATCATTAGAAACCCAGCAATGGAGATCATAATAAATATTGTGTTTTATTTCAAACACACAGAGATTGAGTGGTATTCAGAGTCGCCTGGTTGTACACTAGTGCAGGTAAGATTTGAGTCAGATACAAGTCATGCTTACGTATAATGGTAGGAAAGTTATAAAGAACTTCTTAGGCAAATGAGTACATTATGAGATATAAATGAGAAATGTGTGCAAAAGATGCAACTCAACTATGTTAATTAGGTATTATTCCTATCTTTTGTGATTCAGTTACAATTTGCAATGCAAATATGCATCACAAATGTGGCTTATGAAAAGCAAATCCATGCCTTTTCAAATCAGTTTGCAATTGGTGAAGAAGCTCAGGTTTGTTGCTAGTATTGCTATTTCCAACTTTTAGCTGCTATACTTGCTGCAGGAACCTTTCAGAGACAGACTGAGGGCATGCTGGGTATCTCACAAACATCTTCCTCGCGAATACTACAGCAGTTTCTTGATATGCTCATCTACATGGGTTAAGAGCATATCTGTTTCCGAGTATCCCCGTATGACTGAACCAGTGTCCTGTGTGCCTTCTATAGAGTGGCATATTTCCTAAAGTGCTTGGTAAGATAAATTGCACTCGTGACTATTAGGGCCACACCTAGACCATGTGGGAAGAGGTACCATGATAGGAAGGTTACCATTCCATCAACTGCTAGGTAGTGTGTGATGCACATGACTTTAACTACAGCATTTCATTACAGTATACTGGCAGTGCACATGATAGTGTTATAGTTTCTGATAAGCTGTGTAAAGGTCATTGACCATCAAAACATAGGCTCCAAGATCATAAGGTAAACATTCAAACAAAACCAAGGGTCTAAAGACTTCTTGAATGAGTCTAGTGAGTTGCATTTCCTTACTTGTAATTGCCGTCTGTTCCATGATCTCACAATTCTTTGGCTGATAAGCCTTGACTTAAAATTGATTCTGGATTTTGCAATTTGAAGATATAATTTACCCCACAAGACGTATTCCATGATAGCAGCAACTAAGTATTGAACAAAAGCCATGTTTCTTCATCATAAAATGCCCGATTCCCACATATGGCACGCATTCACTTTACGGCGACTTCTTGCATGGTAGGATGTTGCATGGACACCTAGTAGGTAAGTACACCCCAAGTGACCTTTTCCCATAGATATTCCTGTAATATTCATCATGGTTTCATTTAGTAACTACCATATCTTCATGTTTTCCTCCACTGTTATGTTTTCCAAGTGATGCAGGCTACCCACACTAATGACACCAGGTCATAATCCACAGTAAGTGCAGATAAGTACTTCAGCACTGTTGTGCAGGATAGTCTTTATCAAGTCTTTGGCCTGCTAAAACCCTGTATCTATTGGCTGGATGAGTTGGCTGTGTGGTGGTGGTGGTGGTGGGGGGGGGGGGCTTTAATATGACCCTGATACCACATACAGAATGTTCAGTGCTTGTTGCAGTCTGCATAATGTGGTTATGGGTTGATCCAGTGTGTAACTGCTGGGAGGTAGTTATGCATGGTGAAAGTGCAGCTCCCTCTAAACTTTATTCCACCAGTGATGGTGGCCAGCTTATGGCAGTAGCATGGCACTCCTGTCAGGCTTATGCAAAGTACACAGCAACACAGGCAAAGCGGGAGTTCTAATTTTCAGCTGTGGGCCATGGCATTCACTGCATGACAGTGTCAAGTGATAGTGTGTATAGTGTTCTTGTTGGCTATGTTGAGTAGTGGTCTGCTCACACAGTACCTCTGATGTCTATCCATACACCATACAGAAACGTATAATTCATATGGGCACAACCATTATCATTTGCACATTGTTCAGTGGTCAGTGGCACAAGTGCTAATTATACCAGCAAGGGGTAGGGGGCTGTAGAAAGTGGGTAGGGGGCTCTAGAAAGTGGCCATGGATTTGAAGAATGTATATAAATACATAGTTGCCTTTTTATGATGATACCTGCCTGAAGAAGTGTATTGTTGTGGTAATGAAGTTCTTTTCAAGTTGTTGTCTTTTCGGCTTTTCCCGGTTAGGGGTCACCACAGCGGAACTCCGGTCTGCTAATGATTGGTAGTTGAGTTTTACATGCTGAGTTAACAGCCCTGACGCACAACCTTCAACGAAGGTATGCCCATTCACGCATGTCTCCACGCAGAAGACGCTCTAGCTGAGAATCGAACCGGACAGCGTCTTACTGCGAGACAACAATGCTACTGCAGCACCACCACCGTGGGTGGTAATGCAAATATTCTTTCTGTTGCAGTCAGAGATTTTCTTTTCCTTATATGACAGGTGCCCTCATCCTTTTTGTTTTTTTTTCCCAGCATATAGGCAAGTGCAGATGTTGTTGCTCCTTATCCAGGTGGGTTGTTAGTGTATCTCCTTCTACTACTTAGGATTGTTGTTGGTTGCTGTGTGTATTATGGATTTTAAAGTTGAAATTGTGTATCAAATCTGAATTGTCATATATGCAGCTTCCTAATAATAGTGTCTAAGCCAAAGGGGAAAAAGGATACACAGGCAAACCGTTGAATAAAAACTGATAATAGAGTGGATGATGGACCCTTAAATCATGAGCAAGTACTTGCATGTGGGTTTGATACTGAGATGCTAAAATGATGACATCTACTAGATGCAGGGGAAATGTTTGACATTGATCAAACACTGCTGTAGGACCTAGGTCTAGATCTCATCTCAGAGGTCTTACCACATGATGTGGAAGTCTGACAATGCCCAACTGCCTTACTCTTCTTCCTTTTTTTAATAAACACTTTTTATTGAAATTCTCACTTAAGACACAGGCAAATGTGTGTGTGTGTATATATATATATATATATATATATATATATATATATATATATATATATATATAGGAAAACTACTAAATCTCGAATGTTTGAAATCTCGAATTTCAAATGCTCGAGACCATGTAGCCGAAATCGCATATTACCGAGAGACCAGAAGCGTGAAATTCAAAATCCTGATGTTAAGGGATTTTGAGTTAGCGCTTCTGGTGTTGCGGTTCAGGTTAAGTATGTGTGTGTAAGTGTGTTTGTGAGGAGCTTTAGTGTGTGTGTGTGTGTGTGTGTGTGTGTGTGTGTGTGTGTGTGTGTGTGTGTGTGTGAGGGGCTATAATGTGTGGGTGTGAGTTTGCCTTGTGTGTATGTCTGTGCGATCTCGGAGTTGGAATATTAAAGTCGGGGGGTGTGCACATGGGGGGGGTGCAGGGGGGCGAAGCCCCCCTGCTTATCTTTAGTGTAGGGTGGTTTGTTTGGGTATGGGGGGAGGCTGTGTATATGTTTGTGTGTGTGCTGTGTATGTATGTAGTACTTTCGCGATTTTGAATTTCGCGCTTTTAAAATGTTGGTAATGTGTGGTTTAGGGATTTTAGTCTCTGTATTGTGGGCTTCGGGAGTATGTAGTTTCTGTATTACGTAGTGATTCCATATATATATATAAATATATATATATATATATATACATATACATATACATATACACACACACACACACACACATATATATATATATATATATATATATATATATATATCTATACACATATTAACATGTTCCCAGTAACAAACATTATACATCATATATATTCTTTTGTATAACTATCATCAATCCAGCATTATATAAATTGATCAATTCCTACCCTCCCTTAAACCTCACTCCTCCTTCAAAACCTTATTCTGCATGTATTTTTCCCACATTTTCCTTTTTTTCATGTAGTTTGCTTCTACCCTTTTCTAATGATACCACTTGGAGTTCTTTTTTCCCTGTTACAATATCCAGTACTTCGAGTGCAGTTGGTTTTGACTTTGATTTCCATTTTCAGGTACTTGCTTTTTATTTTGGTAGCTACCAGAATTAAACTTAACAACGCTTTACTGTGTCTAGGCATTTCAGATCCTGCATCACAGCTCAAAAATTTCTGTTGTTAGTTACACACATTTGCTCGCCCAATATTCCTGACAGAATACTCTGTAGGGATTTTTTAAAGGCTGTCAACTCTTTACACTCCCAAAACATATCTTGCCAGTTAAATCTTTCTTCCCCATCACACCACCAACATGTGGCATCTACCTGAGGAAAATTCTTTGGAGTCTTCTTGTGGTATAACTATACCAATACAAACGCTTTCAGTCAAGCAATCCTAAATCTTCTAGACTTTGTTGCATATTTAGGAGTCATACATATGTCCTTCCATTGTTTCCTTGGGAATTGGTCATCCATTCTCTCTTTTCAATCTTTTCTAACCTCCTCTGATTGATTTCTATAGTTATTATGCAGTGTTTTATATGCCCTACTAGTTATCCCTTTTTAACAGCAGTGGCTGTTCTAGATTCAATTAAAAAAAACTGTACCAGAGCAGGCCTTTTGATTCTCATATCCCTTTCTTTTTACCTTGATACCAGTCTCTGGTATGGAAGACCGTCTCTAGCCTGCAGTTCAAATGTCTTCGGCCTCTTCCCATTCTGCTACCATTCCCTGTCTTGTTATTTGCTCCCAATACCTTGGTTCCTTTGCAGTTTTCTCCAGTAAATTCCAAGCCTGTCTTACCTGTCCTCTGTACTCCTGATTGAAGTCATCCCTATTGGCAAAAATCTCATTTTTCCATTCTTTTCTTGGTTTAGTTCTTGGAATACTTTCTGCTACTTCATGAATATTACATTCTGTATGGCTGTTATTCTCCTTAAGGATCTAGAGCCGAAATCCAATGCTGTCATTATTTCTTGAACCCCCCACTTTATCATCATCCCATTTCATTTCGAATTATAGTATTCTGCTTGTGTTATGTATGTGAGCCTTAGCTGTGTAGTTCTAAAATATCCCTTTAAATCAGATAATCCTAAACCACCTTGTTCTATTGGAATGATCAACTTATTCCACTTGAGCCTCACCCACTTCCCCTACTAGATAAATTCCTTCAACTCTTTATTACTTATTGCCCACCACTACTACTCTGTTTGATAAAAATATACCTGAGCTGTATATAAAACTAAAGGGGCTTAAAACATTTTCACTGCTTTTATCTTGCTGCCTATATCCAAAAAAAGAGCTTCCAGTTTCTCAGTTTTTGCATTTTTTTGTTTAGTCTCTCCCCACATATCCTTAACTGCCATAACAGAATCCTTTTAATCCACACTCCTAATTACATAATTTTATCGTGTCACCATAAATATGAATATTGCTGAACAAATTCACGTGTGATTGTATACATTTACAGCTATAGACCCACGGTGGTGGTGCTGCGGTAGCGTTGTCGCCTCACAGTAAGATGCTGTCCGGTTCGATTCTCAGCTAGAGCGTCTTCTGCGTGGAGACATGCGTGAATGGGCGTACCTTCGTTGAAGGTTGTGCGTCAGGCCTGGCAAGCTGGTAGGTAAAAATCAACTGCCAATCATTAGCGGACCGGAGTTCCTCTGTGGCGACCCCTAACTGGGAAAAGCCGAAAGACACAAACAAACAGTCTCTGTTTTCTGTTCATTGTTTTATCATCGTAAGAGACTTGAAACTGTCTAAAAATATTCCACAAGACTGAGATTTTTGGGGGGCATTATTGGGTACAAAAATATTATAATTTCCAAGTTTTTATTAATTACTGTACCAATTATATCCTTGAATTTTTGAGTTCTTTATTTCATTTGCCAATGGCTCTAAATGTAAACCAAATAACAAAGAGGAAAGAGGACACCCCTGCCTGGTTCCTTTATTCAGATACATCTTGTCAGAGAGGAACCCTCCCACTTTAATTTTTGCCTCCAGTCCCTCACATATAATTCTAGTTAACCTTCTAATTGTATCAAGGAGTGCAAATGCTTCCATTGCCTTGCTCATAAAATAGCTTACTCTGCTGCATGCGTTCTGTCCATCAAGACTCTCCACCAACAGCAGTATTTTCTTACACTTTGCTTCCTTCTGGATCATCATTGTTCTATTAATGTTGTCAGATGTTTGCCTCCCCTCCACAAAACCACATTGATTCATGTATCTCAATTTTTGACAACACCTTTGCCATTCTTTTAGTTATTATAGACATAAACATTTTTTAGTCGAGATTTAAAATTGAAATGAACCTATACGAAGCTAGGTTTGTTGGATATTTGTCTTCTGTAGGTATTACAGCCCCACAGCTTTATTCAGAGATGTTGGTGCTTCCCCTCCTTTTAAAATACTGTTTAAACCTTACAGATCACTATTCCTGCTTGTCTTCCAAACTTCTACAGGAATTACCATCTATTCCTGGAGGCTTTCCTGCAGACTGATTATACATCATTGTTTTTATCTCCTCTCCTCCTGTCTTAGCTGTTTGATCCTCATCTACCTTTTGCCTTGGCATACTTGTCTTCCATAAATATTTCCATTTGTGCTCTTTGTTGGTTTCCACATTTCCCTGCTTTATACAAATTGTCATAAAATTTCTGAAATATTTCTAATACCTCTGCAGGATCTCTGATTATTTTTCTTGTTATAGGCTCCCTAAGTTTGGCAACAACCCTTTCTACTTTGTTGTCTTAAGTTGTTGTGCTAAATGTTTTTTGTGCTCTGGTGTTATCAAAAAAAAAAAAAAAAGTTGCTTAACAGCAGTCTTTTAAACTCATGCATATTATCCAGATACTCCCTTATTTTCTTTTTAACACTCTGCAGTTGAGCCTGTTCTTGTTCTGTGAGATTCCCCTTATTATAAAATACTTTAACCTTTGTCAGCCTCTCTAAATAATTCCTGTTACATCTTAACCATATCTCTTTTCTTTTATTTCTGCCTTATTTGTAAACTCAACTTTCATTTTATTCCACTCACAAGCTGTAACTTAGGAAGAAATTTCCACTACCCATTCCTTAAATTCCTCTTATTTTAACAGCTCGGTGAGGAAGTGCCAGTGTCTCATTTCACTTCATTACTCTGATTTTTATCATAGTTGGTATTGGCACATGATCTGAAATAGTTATTTGTATGTGTGTTGAAGCTTTCAATTGAATACATATGTACCTATGAAATATAATTTCTATCTAATGTAGCCCAGTTATTGTACCTTGGGGAGTAATATGTAAAATTCTCTCCAAGTTCTTACTACCGAATTCATGTCTTCCATACCAAATATATTTATAAATGTCTAAAGAAATCTGTCATCTTTTGTTATATTTTTCCTTATAGGTCCCCCAGATGCATCCTGTCTGTTGCAAGTCAAGTTCCAGTCCCTATCTGTAAATAATGTTCCGAATCAAAGCTGATTTCTCCCAAAATTTTCTTGTATTTTATAATAGCAGTTTTATATAGTGTATAAATACATGCCAGTGTAATCCTCCTCCCTTGCCAGTAGCCCCTTACTACCACAACTCTGCCATCATTATCTTTTTTCATCTTCTGTCACTATTGGAGCTCTTCTAGCAGTTAGTATAAGTATTCCTTGTTTCCTTTGTCCCTGTTATTCTGTTGAATATCTATCCTAAAATCATTTCTTTATCAAATTCACATGCTCACTTCTTTCTAAATGTGTAATACTGCAGCATTACTATTTGTACCTTGCATTTCTTAATATAATTTAATACTTTTACCTTTTTGTCTATACCTGTGAGGCCATTCATACTCCAAAATAATTTGGATAGTGTAGCCACTATGATAAGAAGTTACTATTTCCTCCTGTAGTATATGACAGCTTTTTAAATGTCTGTTTCCAACTTTTGTGTTATATGCATTCACAAATGTTTGGCAGGTTGATTTTTATATAGCTGTTTCTTGCTTTCCCTATTTGAACCTATATCATATTGTATAAGTCTTTTTGTTTGATTGAAAACCCTAAAAAAAAAAAACACTGCTAGAGCATCCCATAACCATATTAACTTAAAACAAACCCACACAGTGATGTACATCTTCAAATAATGAAGTTTAACCCTCCTGACAGGAACAGTTGTCCCAAATAGACGGTTGCACCCACAAGTATTACTTAACCTAAAATTAAGGTTCTCCATACTAAGGTGCATGTTTAGCCTGCTGTCCAACTTACACTAATTGTTGACTGTTCATGTCTTATCTGCATTGTCCTTTCTGATGTGAAAAACAGCTTGAACGCTTTCAGAAAACATCAAATAAAACTAAATTGTGCACTTTTCTAGTAAATGCATTGAAGTATTTATGTTCCAGGAAACTACTATCTCATACTATTCCAGTATGTTCAAACTTTATTTTTTCGCCAAATTACTTGCCCCTGTACATTTTAATTTTATGATTCCTTCAGCTAACAATGCCAAGAATTCTCAAGATGTATTGCCTGCACTTCTCTGCATGGAAACAGAAGTGTGATGTCCCCACGCTGGGCCAGTAATCAAAGAGCCTGAATCCTTACCACTGACACTGGGGAGGGATGTGCACTTGGAATACAAATGGATGCACTCAGTATTTCCAGATACAGACCTCTCTGCATAAGCACAATTTCCCTTAAGAACGCACAGAGGGAACACATTCAGCCTGGGGTCTGGATGTCTTTATATCTGCCTCCCTGCAGGTCCCCAGTAAGACTCGGCACTGGTACAGCTGTAGAGTTTTTTCTCAGCTGAGTGTCCAAGCCAAGTCTTCCAGCCCCTCTCCGTGAACCCAGTGCTTTGTGTCCCTGCCGCCAGTAGCTGACATATACACTCTTTAAGATTTGATTTTCATGCATGCAAACACACACACACACAGACCTAGGAAAGGCTGGCAGAGATTACCCACTCTACCAACTTTGCCTAGACTATAAGGTAGATTCACCAGTCAGTTACTGTAGGGCTCTTAAAAGGGTATAAAATGCTTAGTGAATTTAATATTAATACAAAGGATAGTAGTTGACCAAGCTGGGCCAGCTAGGCCTTCTGGAGTGGCCCACACTGTGTCACCAAATAAATGTAAGTACTCTCAAAGGTTAGAGTTTCCACAAGGACCAGCCACAATTAAAGTTTTAAATATGTTTAATAATAAAAGAACATGAAAATATTGAATATATATTTACAGTAAATCACAGAGGTCAAATCACAGAAAGTATTGAAATTAATGTTGATGGACAGACTCGTACAAATAAAGAAAAACCCTCTATAAACTGAGCTTCACTATATTACTGACTGAATCTAAGATAATTTGTTTTTCCCTAATAACGTATTGGGCAAGGCAAGATGAAATACGTAAGCAGTCTTTCTAGTCAGACCCCCAAACAGAATAGTCTGTACTCTGAGATTTCTCTTTGCAGTATCTAAAATGTAATTTCCAAGAGGCCTGGCAGAATGACCTCATCTGGTCACCTTTCTCTAAGTTCTCACAGTATTCCCCTTTAGCATAGACAGCTACAATACACATCTAAATGTTTATGGCAGTGCCTGGGGCTTCCCTTTTTTTTTTTATTGAGCTAACGAACAAAGGCTTTTTCCAGACCTAGCACCTCCGGTCCTATTCAGCACTGTGAGGTGAGGTTTTAATGGTTTAACAGCTCATTTACATTTCCCTTATTTTTCTTAAAGTAAGCTAGCTAGTACACTTAACTCAGTTCCAGTAATACATGTACATTTCTTTTTGTTCCAGTAGGGTACACTGTTGATAAATTTCTAATACATTTGTAACAGAAGCATCTTGTATAAATCATTTTGGTATTCAAAGGACATATCATTCTTTACAAACCTCCAGCTGGCTATGGTAGCACTTCCCCATATCATCACAATAAGAACAGACGGTAAAAAGCACATCCACTGGAACAACCACAACTATGACGCAGTATCTTCAGAGTTGAAAAATTTTTGTAAGCGAACAAAAAGTTGCCAGATATATCACGACAGTAAATCCAATACTTTTATTGACAAAAGTAGGTAAGCACTTTCACCATAAAGGCTTCATCAGACCAATTAATTACTAATGAATGCGAGATTTTAACCATTCTTAAATACACTTCCTCATGAAAAATTCAACATTACAACACAGTAAAAGTGCTGACATCATTTCCTTAACACTAAATAAACACATATCTAACTTACAAATTATCCAAAGCTGTTTAACGCTATGCATATAATGAATGTAATAAATAAATAAATAAAATTAACCATGCTTAAATACAAAAATAAAAACAAAAATACAAATAAAACACTATGCATGATATCAAATGCATAAGATTTACAAATTCTGATTCTTACCATACGAAAAAGTACAACCTCTAATTATCATATTGAAATAGACTTGTACAAACAAGTAGATGTGTATATAAAATTGGAATGTTTATAATCTCATTGTTTTTATCTCCTCTCCTCCTGTCTTAGCTGTTTGATCCTCATCTACCTTTTGCCTTGGCATACTTGTCTTCCATAAATATTTCCATTTGTGCTCTTTGTTGGTTTCCACATTTCCCTGCTTTATACAAATTGTCATAAAATTTCTGAAATATTTCTAATACCTCTGCAGGATCTCTGATTATTTTTCTTGTTATAGGCTCCCTAAGTTTGGCAACAACCCTTTCTACTTTGTTGTCTTAAGTTGTTGTGCTAAATGTTTTTTGTGCTCTGGTGTTATCAAAAAAAAAAAAAAAAGTTGCTTAACAGCAGTCTTTTTAAACTCATGCATATTATCCAGATACTCCCTTATTTTCTTTTTAACACTCTGCAGTTGAGCCTGTTCTTGTTCTGTGAGATTCCCCTTATTATAAAATACTTTAACCTTTGTCAGCCTCTCTAAATAATTCCTGTTACATCTTAACCATATCTCTTTTTCTTTTATTTCTGCCTTATTTGTAAACTCAACTTTCATTTTATTCCACTCACAAGCTGTAACTTAGGAAGAAATTTCCACTACCCATTCCTTAAATTCCTCTTATTTTAACAGCTCGGTGAGGAAGTGCCAGTGTCTCATTTCACTTCATTACTCTGATTTTTATCATAGTTGGTATTGGCACATGATCTGAAATAGTTATTTGTATGTGTGTTGAAGCTTTCAATTGAATACATATGTACCTATGAAATATAATTTCTATCTAATGTAGCCCAGTTATTGTACCTTGGGGAGTAATATGTAAAATTCTCTCCAAGTTCTTACTACCGAATTCATGTCTTCCATACCAAATATATTTATAAATGTCTAAAGAAATCTGTCATCTTTTGTTATATTTTTCCTTATAGGTCCCCCAGATGCATCCTGTCTGTTGCAAGTCAAGTTCCAGTCCCTATCTGTAAATAATGTTCGAATCAAAGCTGATTTCTCCCAAAATTTTCTTGTATTTTATAATAGCAGTTTTATATAGTGTATAAATACATGCCAGTGTAATCCTCCTCCCTTGCCAGTAGCCCTTACTACCACAACTCTGCCATCATTATCTTTTTTCATCTTCTGTCACTATTGGAGCTCTTCTAGCAGTTAGTATAAGTATTCCTTGTTTCCTTTGTCCCTGTTATTCTGTTGAATATCTATCCTAAAATCATTTCTTTATCAAATTCACATGCTCACTTCTTTCTAAATGTGTAATACTGCAGCATTACTATTTGTACCTTGCATTTCTTAATATAATTTAATACTTTTACCTTTTTGTCTATACCTGTGAGGCCATTCATACTCCAAAATAATTTGGATAGTGTAGCCACTATGATAAGAAGTTACTATTTCCTCCTGTAGTATATGACAGCTTTTTAAATGTCTGTTTCCAACTTTTGTGTTATATGCATTCACAAATGTTTGGCAGGTTGATTTTTATATAGCTGTTTCTTGCTTTCCCTATTTGAACCTATATCATATTGTATAAGTCTTTTTGTTTGATTGAAAACCCTAAAAAAAAAAAACACTGCTAGAGCATCCCATAACCATATTAACTTAAAACAAACCCACACAGTGATGTACATCTTCAAATAATGAAGTTTAACCCTCCTGACAGGAACAGTTGTCCCAAATAGACGGTTGCACCCACAAGTATTACTTAACCTAAAATTAAGGTTCTCCATACTAAGGTGCATGTTTAGCCTGCTGTCCAACTTACACTAATTGTTGACTGTTCATGTCTTCTCTGCATTGTCCTTTCTGATGTGAAAAACAGCTTGAACGCTTTCAGAAAACATCAAATAAAACTAAATTGTGCACTTTTCTAGTAAATGCATTGAAGTATTTATGTTCCAGGAAACTACTATCTCATACTATTCCAGTATGTTCAAACTTTATTTTTTCGCCAAATTACTTGCCCCTGTACATTTTAATTTTATGATTCCTTCAGCTAACAATGCCAAGAATTCTCAAGATGTATTGCCTGCACTTCTCTGCATGGAAACAGAAGTGTGATGTCCCCACGCTGGGCCAGTAATCAAAGAGCCTGAATCCTTACCACTGACACTGGGGAGGGATGTGCACTTGGAATACAAATGGATGCACTCAGTATTTCCAGATACAGACCTCTCTGCATAAGCACAATTTCCCTTAAGAACGCACAGAGGGAACACATTCAGCCTGGGGTCTGGATGTCTTTATATCTGCCTCCCTGCAGGTCCCCAGTAAGACTCGGCACTGGTACAGCTGTAGAGTTTTTTCTCAGCTGAGTGTCCAAGCCAAGTCTTCCAGCCCCTCTCCGTGAACCCAGTGCTTTGTGTCCCTGCCGCCAGTAGCTGACATATACACTCTTTAAGATTTGATTTTCATGCATGCAAACACACACACACACAGACCTAGGAAAGGCTGGCAGAGATTACCCACTCTACCAACTTTGCCTAGACTATAAGGTAGATTCACCAGTCAGTTACTGTAGGGCTCTTAAAAGGGTATAAAATGCTTAGTGAAGTTAATATTAATACAAAGGATAGTAGTTGACCAAGCTGGGCCAGCTAGGCCTTCTGGAGTGGCCACACTGTGTCACCAAATAAATGTAAGTACTCTCAAAGGTTAGAGTTTCCACAAGGACCAGCCACAATTAAAGTTTTAAATATGTTTAATAATAAAAGAACATGAAAATATTGAATATATATTTACAGTAAATCACAGAGGTCAAATCACAGAAAGTATTGAAATTAATGTTGATGGACAGACTCGTACAAATAAAGAAAAACCCTCTATAAACTGAGCTTCACTATATTACTGACTGAATCTAAGATAATTTGTTTTTCCCTAATAACGTATTGGGCAAGGCAAGATGAAATACGTAAGCAGTCTTTCTAGTCAGACCCCCAAACAGAATAGTCTGTACTCTGAGATTTCTCTTTGCAGTATCTAAAATGTAATTTCCAAGAGGCCTGGCAGAATGACCTCATCTGGTCACCTTTCTCTAAGTTCTCACAGTATTCCCCTTTAGCATAGACAGCTACAATACACATCTAAATGTTTATGGCAGTGCCTGGGGCTTCCCTTTTTTTATTGAGCTAACGAACAAAGGCTTTTTCCAGACCTAGCACCTCCGGTCCTATTCAGCACTGTGAGGTGAGGTTTTAATGGTTTAACAGCTCATTTACATTTCCCTTATTTTTCTTAAAGTAAGCTAGCTAGTACACTTAACTCAGTTCCAGTAATACATGTACATTTCTTTTTGTTCCAGTAGGGTACACTGTTGATAAATTTCTAATACATTTGTAACAGAAGCATCTTGTATAAATCATTTTGGTATTCAAAGGACATATCATTCTTTACAAACCTCCAGCTGGCTATGGTAGCACTTCCCCATATCATCACAATAAGAACAGACGGTAAAAAGCACATCCACTGGAACAACCACAACTATGACGCAGTATCTTCAGAGTTGAAAAATTTTTGTAAGCGAACAAAAGTTGCCAGATATATCACGACAGTAAATCCAATACTTTTATTGACAAAAGTAGGTAAGCACTTTCACCATAAAGGCTTCATCAGACCAATTAATTACTAATGAATGCGAGATTTTAACCATTCTTAAATACACTTCCTCATGAAAAATTCAACATTACAACACAGTAAAAGTGCTGACATCATTTCCTTAACACTAAATAAACACATATCTAACTTACAAATTATCCAAAGCTGTTTAACGCTATGCATATAATGAATGTAATAAATAAATAAATAAAATTAACCATGCTTAAATACAAAAATAAAAACAAAAATACAAATAAAACACTATGCATGATATCAAATGCATAAGATTTACAAATTCTGATTCTTACCATACGAAAAAGTACAACCTCTAATTATCATATTGAAATAGACTTGTACAAACAAGTAGATGTGTATATAAAATTGGAATGTTTATAATCTCATTTAATGGTTTTAAGTCTTCTATTACATAGTACTGGTTTCAGGGGCACTTTATCATTGAGCCCCATTTTTTTGTCTGCTCTTAATCTTATAATCCATTTTAGTTCACAATTCTCTGTGAAATTTTTGACATCCCCTCCCCGAATACTCTGATTGACAACTTGTAGTACTGAGAACTTAAAATGATGTGTCAAACCTGCTGCCAAGGTGCGTCTTGCTAGTGCATTATGTTCAGAACCAATGCGTGTGTGATATACATGTTCCCTCATTCTTTCTCTCAATTTCCTGTTGGTTTTGCCTATATAAAATGCACTGCAGGACACACACCTGGCAAGGTAGACTACATGTTCTGTTTGACAATCCGCAATCATGTGTAAAGTGTATTCGTATTGTGTAACTGGATGTATAAAAGAAGTCCTAATATCTATATATTTACAAAAATTGCATCTATTACAAGGTTTCGTTCCATATGCTGTAATGTCATTAATTTCCTTTCTTGGGTTCTTTGGTAAACATAGGATTTGTTTCAAGTTCCTTCTGTTCTTAAATAGGAACTTTGATTGTTCTCCTACTATATCTCCTATGTTCTCATCTAATAATAAAGTATCCCAATGTTTCTGTATTATATTCTTCAAACTATTGGTATCTAAGGTATAAAACATTGGTACTCTCATTTGACTACTTGTCTTTCTTTTGCTTCTTCTCTCAATTGAGTGCTTACACTAGAAAAATAAGGACGAGCTTTAGTTGTTCTCACTGCACAAGCCTCTTCAATGGCCACATTCACCTCATTTAATTTATAGTTCCTTTCCAAGAGCCTTGCTTTTAAGTTTAATAACTTAAGATCATATCCTTCTTGCGTGCGGTTTAACCTAGAAGCCCTCATGGCTTGACCTTTTGCTACATTTTTAAAAACATACTGGGGATGCATGCTATTTCGGTGTAACAGTGTGTTCCTATGGCAAGCCTTCCTATGTACCTCTGTATTCAAGAGGCCATTCTCCAGCCTCTGAATGTGTATGTCTAGAAATGATATCCTATTTCGTGAGTGATCCATTGTAAAACTTAAAAATTCGGTCAAGCTATTTATTTCTGCGACAGAATTGTTTAAGGCTGTTTCATCACCTGTCCAAACTAAAAACAAGTCATCCACGAAACGTCTGTAAAACCCAACGTTCACATTGTAACTCTCTAAAGGAAACAATTTTTCCTCTTCCCAACTGGCCATAACAATGTTGGCGTAGCTATTGGCACAGGAAGTGCCCATAGCTACGTCATCATTTTGAATATAAATTGCTTCATCAAATATAAAGATGTTATTGTGCAGTATCGTCTCAAGGAACAGAGCCATTAAATCTACTGATCCTCTGTCATTTGTTGAATGTGTCAACATGTACCTATGTACTTTTTCAATACCTTGTTCATTAGGTATTACAGTGAAAAGACTTTTCACGTCTAATGTAACCAATATGTACTGTTCATCATTCATTACATTTCCCGTATAATCATACAGATCAACTAGAAATTGCTTACTATCTTTCAAAATAAAGGTGTTGGCGTCCACTACTGGTCTTAAGAAATGTTCTAAATAAATAGATAAGGGCTCGGTCACTCACCCTCTCCCAGCTACAATTGGTCTCATCGGAGGGTTGTTGGAACATTTATGTACTTTAGGAAGTCCTTGGATGATCGGTATTTGTGGGTTGTTCACCCTTAAAAATTTTAATATTGATTTTAATTATTTTAAACTTATTATGACAATAATTCGTAATACAAGATGTATGTACTATGAAATCACTTGTCACAGGATTAATGTAAAGTTTCTTCAAACTTTCTCAATTTGTATTTATTGATGGCATTTGGTAACTAAACAAGTTTTTGTGGCAATATTTATTGTATAACAATACAATTGGATGGTTTTTAATTTAAATTTAAACAGTTTAAATCTATGACATTTTTTATCGTTGATGCTGCTGAGTTTCATTCCAGTTTGAGTGTTTACTAATTACATCTTGAAAACTTCGTTAAACATTATTTAATTAAGTTAATTTAATAATTGATTAATTTGCTTTTATTGGCAAGCTATTTAAGCTTAACCTCTACTGCATTGGTTGTACTTGAAAAAGCCCGGTATCACCGGGTGAAAGCACTTGTCTTTTACTTCATTTGTGACAATAAAGAAGGTTTTTTGATTTAATACGCTTTTTTTGGATTTACTACTATTGAGGTCTTCATTATTACAAAGAACCAACAGGAACTTTTACTCAAACTTTCTTTGGCTCGGGTGGTCTGAAGATTCGAGGTTTGGTGAGCTTCTGCTGCTATTGTTTTCTGTGACTATACATTTTTTCGAACATAGTACAGTTTTGTACCTACCATAAATGTAGATGTTAGAGTGTTCACACTGCTGCAGTCCAGGTTACCCTCCCTGCATCCCCTCTGAACTAGCTGGACTTATCTATACCTTTCTATCCTATACAACCTTTGTGGTGTATTTGCTTGTAACTGAAGGTATTGTTTTTATTTCATATGTATATTTTTTATTCGCAATATGTATTGCCTACCTACTTGGGGTCACCTGACATCTGGGGCAAGAAAAACTGAAGAAAATGGCGTCGGATGCATCTTATATACCCCTGGCGCACTGACGTCAGGGAAGAAGCGACAGCAACCGACGCCGGACCAAGACTTTGGAACTCCGGCCGACTGCTGGACCGTCTGATGGCGGGATAATCCAAGTGTAATGACTGCAGCAGTGTGAACACTCTAACATCTACATTTATGGTAGGTACAAAACTGTACTTTCCCCATCTTCCCTTATATGTATAATTTATAAAAAAAGAAATGCGTCTGTCCTTACTAAAAGAAAATTACCCATCCTCTCCCAAAGGACATTACCCGTCCTCTCCCACCTCCAATTGCACTGCCTCTTATGTCACCCTGATATGTTTCCCCTTTTTCCTGCTTTTCTATCCTCCTTCTTTCCTTACATATAAAACCCATAAACTGGTGTCCATCAAAAGACACCTGCAGAGTAAGACTGTTAGCAAAATTGCTAGTCAGCAGTGCTGAGCTAAAGTATGCACACTTTCTTGGTGTAAAGTCTCACAATATTATCCCAACCTGGCACACACCACTTTATGAAAATGTACAGGATTACTCCTGGCTGAGATGTATATAATTTTTATCACCACTGCAGTTCACTATCCTTACTAACCTGTCTTACTCAATCTCTCCTACCCTCTCTTCCTCTATATCTATAAGCAATACTTTCCAAATACTATTGGCGCTGCCATAGATAATTAAGTATTCCTAGCAGAAATTGTAAATATTATGCCTCAAACTAAAATTGTAAATTATTTTATCTTTTCTTCTCTTCTTACTCAAATATCTGCAATTTAGTGTTCGCAGTGCTGCAGTGGTATCATTGTCGCTTCACAGCAAGAGGTTCCCCGGTTCAATTCTCAGCTGGGATGCCTTCTGTGCAGAGTCTGCATGTCCTCCCTGCATTCGTGTGGGTTTCCTCTGGGTGCTCCGGTTTCCTCCCACATTACAAAGACATGTGTCTGGAGCATTTCTCCCTGGGCCTCCCCTGAAAATTGGCTTGTTTCAAGTTGGACTTTCCTGGTTAACAAATGTAAAATAAATAAAAAAATAAATATTTATCCATGTACAACACTGTAAATAACTGACGTAAAACACTGTAAGTAATTGACATAAAACACAGACAAGTGCAAATCTTACCATAAGTAGCTTTTTTATTGCTATCAGAAAATATGTTGTCATAGAATATTTGATGTATATTAAGATATAGAAGAAATTAGGGCTATTAAAGCTGTTTCGTATTAGAGACTTCCACTATATTGGCTGGTAAAATATCTTCTAAAGATTTTGCCTTTAGAATACACTTCGATTTTGTTTTGGCTGCAGCTTCAGTTCCACTGCCATAGATTAAGAAGATCCAATTCTCCTATTTCTTCAGAGGAAATAACTGATGTTATCAAGAAATTGAAGCCATACAAAGCTCTGGGACCAGATGGTTTGACTACAGAATTTTATAAAACTTTTAGCGATATTCTGGGGAAAATACTCACAGTGGTCTTTAACTATATTATTAACAATAAAATTACTGACCCACACTTTAATGCATCGAAAACTATCCTCATACCGAAAGAAAATACTGATCGACAAAACCCAGATAATTATTGACCCATTTCACTTTTAAACATAGATATGAAAATTATGACATCGATTTTGGCTAACAGGTTGAAAATGGTAATTAACCCTATAATATCTGATGAACAAGCCGGTTTTATAAATAGCAGACAAACTATAGATAATACATTAACAGTGCATACAATGATTTCCCATGCTACCCATAAAAACCAGAATCTTTACGCACTTATAATTGATGCACAAAAAGCATTTGACAGAGTGAACGTAGAATATTTATTTGACATTTTAACATGCTTTAACATACCGCAAGAATTCACTTCAACTTTAAAAAAATTATATACCAATCCTTATACAAATCTAGTCATTAACAGGAATCTTTCAAAAAGAATTCAAATTAAAAATGGTACCTGTCAAGGCTGTCCTTTATCTCCCTTGTTATTCAATTTGTATTTGGAACCTCTATTTTTGCACATTAAACAAAATATTTATCATAATGCTCAAAGGATTTATGGTACGAAGATCACAATGGCTGCTTTTGCAGATGATTTGAGTATTTATTGCACAACACCTGTTTCGGGTACTAATAAAATAATAAAGGCAGTAGAAGAATTTGCGAAAATTTCCAATTATAAATTAAATTAAAAAAAAAACTAAGATATTCCCATTAAAGACACCTACACCTTTTTCACTATTACCATTAGTAGGGCAGGTAAAATCAGAAGAAAAAATAAAATACTTAGGAGTGGTTTTCTCAACAGACAACAGAGATTTTTATCTCAATAATGTTAAGGTTATTTGGGAGCAGATAGTATCTGACGTGAAAAGATGGGATAATCTGAAATTACCAAGAATGGCGAAGACTTCAATTATTAAAATGAATATACTTCCTAGATTACTATATATTTTTAGAGCATCACAAGTTCAAATCGCCAAAAAATTCTTCAAGCAGCTTCATACAGAACTAGCTAGATTTCTATGGGAACCTAGAAAAGTTAGGATATCGTATGATAAATTGATGGCTCCAAAAAATAGGGGAGGATTGGATCTACCTAATTTCGAAACATTATTTAATAATAAACACCAATAGACTTTTAAGAATAATTAACTCGGATGGGTGTAACTCGAAATGGGTTCCCAAATGGCTGGTTCTTAATCATAAACATGTCAAGGAATTGGATATTAACTGCAAGGCATTACCTTTTTTAAACAAAAATACTCTTAAAGGGTACTTCGTGTTCGAACATATCAAAACATATATAGTTTCAGTACAAAATCTTTTTAACTCATTAAATCTTTTGCAAAGTATGATGATTCTTCAACCATTTCACAAAAATCCAAATCTGAAAATTGGTAATCAGCTGATAGACCTTAAGAAATGCCCACTTATAATTAATTTAACCCTATTTAATTTATATATTTTTTTAGGTATCCCGACTCACAATATTTTAGAAGAGTTGAATCTCCCCAAATCGTATCTAATTATAATAAGACAATTAAAATACCTATCAATAAGTTATCTTAGTAAAGGGAATGACATAATTAAAGAAGAAGACTTAAACATGTGTCTGAACTTATGGCAAACCCTTAGACAGGAATGTAAATATATAACTGCAGCATATGGTTTGATTAAAGAAATAAAATATAATAATCAAATATTAATTTCCAAATACTGGAGAGATAAATTGTTGATGATTGAAGAAAGTAAAATACTAAAAGCAATTCACTTAACCATAAAATCTGTGTCCCTTCAGAAGCTATTATTTACCCAATTGATGATATTTAATAACGCATATTATACACGTCTCACTCTACACAAATTTAACTCAAAGAACTCACCAAAATGCCCATATTGTATAGATCAAACGGCAAACGTCCTACATATGTTTTGGAGTTGTAAATGTATTTTCAAACTCTGGAATTCCTTGAAAATTCAACTACAAAAAATGGGATATCAACATTCCACACTCTCCTAGGAATTTACGATGTTGCATATTCCACCACCCAACTTGGAAAGAACCCAAAGAATTATACTAGTCAATATTTTTTCATTGATGAAGTTATATATAGCTTCCAATTGGTTGAACCCTTTACAGACATCATGGAATAATTTCAAGATAGTAGCCACCAAACATATTCTAGCACATAAATTTCTAATTAGTGATCATAAGAAAAATGTAAACAATACAAAAATATGGGAACAAATCTTTAACATTGTATTAGCTTAAAGTTCCATTCCTCTATTCTCCGGGGAAAAACTGAATAACTGTTGAATTTTATTGAGATAAGTCTTATATAGTTACTAGTTCCTTTTTCTTCTATAATGATTTTATGTAACTGTTGGAAGCATTCATGTACATATTGTAAGTAGTTGGTAGTACTGTATTAGTTGTTTGGAAAAAATAAAATAAAGAATTATTGAAAAAAAAAAGAAGATCCAATTCTGTATTATTATTTTTCCTTTCTAGTAACTATTAGAACCATATGTAGTCAAAAATGTTAAAATTGTGGTATCAAAACCATTGTCACAAACTGTACTTGTTACAGTTATACCATTAAGGTTTATAAAATTGTTCACATTTATTTATTTCTGCATACATACATACATTTGTTGGGGGCAGCACTGTGGTACATTTGATAGCATTGCCACCTCACAGCAAGAGTTTCTACAATTCAGTTTTCTGATGGGTTGCTTTCTGTGCAGAGTCAGCATGCCCTCCCTGTGTTTGCATATGCTTTCTCCTGGCACTCAGCTTTTCTCCCAGATTCCAAGGATATGCAGTGAGTGGATTGGACTCTCTAAATTGTCCATAGGTGTCAGTGCATGCGTGTATACATTTGTGTGGTATGGAAGGACAACTGTGGCAAAGATAAGCCATCCAGAAGTGTGAACATTGGCTGTAGATGATTGTCACTGTTGAAGTGACGCACAGACCCTGTGTGCAAAAGTAGGAAAAAAAGGGGTTGTGGATGTCTGGGCACACTTTTGTTGAAGAAGGTAGAACTCTGATCTCCATGGAGCATTTTCAGTATCTGCCTGTGGTATAAAACCATCAGTCAAAAGTCAAGCAAACAATAAGCAAATGTTTAGGTACACATGAGATTTAAAGCATTACTTTTGTATTAACCGCTGTGCATGCACAGACTTTAATGACATCATTTTCAGACCATAACTCAGATGCCACTTTATCTAATAACTCTTCTTCATATTCCGTATATAAAAACAGCTGTCTAATTTTACTAGTAATGTTTCTTTAGCAGTATATTTCCATCTTTGAAACTGACCTGTATACATATTATAGTTGTCGCAAAATGAGGATGACCATCATATCCCACAAAATAATCAATTCATAATAACAAGCTTATGTTGAGGGTAACCGTTAGCCCCACAAAATAGGCAATTCAGGCTTATGTCTACTTCTTATAAAGACTTGTTTACAATAATTTATATCAATAGGTTATGTGCATTTTTTGTAAAGGTTTACAGGCTGTAATGTGCCAGAATCTGTAAAAACCTAAAAGCCAAGTCTTAAAAGGGCAGAACTTCATAGTTCATTCTTAAATCCAGTAATACTATTACTGTCATTAGTGTAGTGTTATACCATCTGACATGTTGTCTTGAGTTAATTTTCAACATAACTCATTCTCTCCACTGTCGCTCTTTTGAATTTGTACTTTAACTCACATTGGGCATGACCTGAGCCTTTAAAAAATAAAGTTATTACCTCACAGTTCAGACAAATGTTCATTATCTCTAGAACTGTAAGTGTTACTAGAAAACTGTAAATGGCAAACTGCTTAGCAGAAAGTAGCCTTTACAGTGGCTGGCTGCTCTTAATTCTAGGTCTTAAACTAGATTTTGTAAGCTACTATAACAACAGTTAGTATGAATTTTGTAATGTTGTATAAACAGCTTATGATATTTGAGTAACCATTCAGGCAACACACACAGACTGCCAGCACCATTATTTTCATACTGCTGTGAGCTTTCATATGTGACCAAGTAATTCTGGCTTTGTCACTTATTTGTTGAGATATTTAGAAAAATATGAAAATCACAATACAAATAATATTCAGTATCTTTATCTGTACTAGACAATGGTCAAATATCAATACAGTTGTGTTTGTCATTGTGTAAGCTTTAAGATGAAATCTTCTAATACCTTGTATGTAACAGAGTTTTGTAATTATTAATGAAAACATGAACAAGCAACATTTCACTCCTAGAGGTGTCAGTAGGAAACACCTGACAACAACATGAGGCTGTAATTAGATAATGTGTGTGCTATTCACATGTTGTTCACTATAGGAATGTTGGTTATTTATGGGATGTATCCTGCCACGGATACTGTAAATCCAGCCAATCTACAAAAGCTTAAGCACCTTCCTCTCACACTGTACATCTGACCTAAAACCTATGCATAAGAGTTCATGCTAGTACTTAAGGGATATATGGGCATGAAAATCCTCAGAACTTTCTTGCCATCAGTGTGTAAAGGAAAGAGTATCACAGTCTCTCAGCCATATGGTCTGTTCCAGCTACAATTGTTCAGGGCAACTTTTTTTCTTTAAAATAACTGCTATTTTTTGTCATGTAAGAAAGGCAAATGTGACTGCACTTGACAAATCTGTTCTAAAGGCTTTTTTACCTAGCATCAGACTGTAATTATAAAAGCTGTACAAGCGGTCAGCCGTGTACCTAAAACTAGTAGAAGCTGTTTGTCTTTCCTCAGACTTTATATTGAGAACAAACAGCTTCAAGCCGTGGTGTATGCTAGGATAGCCTTTGAGTTGTTTATTTTGGAAGTCTACCATCACCCTACAAAGAAAACCAAAATGTTGAAAGAAGACCAAGACATAAGGCATCTTTCAGTCTGTTAGAGTTGAGGTGCTTGATCATAACTATTTTCCTTCCTCTCCTCTTTTCCTTCACTTCAGCCATTTCCTCCCCAGTCTGTCAGGCATATTGTCTTTCTGCCTCCCTCCTTGAGAAAGTATCATCTTAGCACTTCTGTTTTGAATGTAACAGAGAAAGTGTACAATTCTGCATGCCCCTCCAATACCTTCAGGGATTCCTCAGGACCCCTTAAGTCAACTACATTTGATCCTTCCAATTTTGTACAACTTGTTACTTAGGGGAATTATAGAACCTATTCATTGCCATCAAAAAAGGTTTTTATTCCACCTTTTCCTCATCCTTAGAAAAGAATGAACATGGAGACCAGTTTTAGATGTATCCATTCTGAACACTTTCCTAAAAGTACTAAAGTTAAAAATGCTAAAATTTCAAACATTTGTGATCTTTTCACAAGCATTTGTGATTGACATGGATATGAAGAATTCCTATCTGCATATCCCCATTCAGCCAAACCACAGAACACTCTCTCAAGATTTTGTGCATTGGGGTATCACTTTCAGTTTACTGTCCTGCCGGTCCATCCCTTTTTCTTCATGTTACGAGGTCAAACCATTCCTTAAAGGTGTTTTCCATATCAGGTCTCCCAGGAAATCCATTGCTTCTCCTTGGGACCTGACTTATGTTTTAGGAAAGTTAATTCTTCCACCTTTTGATTACTTGAAGACAGTGTTATTAGTAGCCTTAATATTTGTCATAAAGGTTGTCTGAGTTGGAAGCTGTCATGTGTACTCCACCTTTTGTAGTCTTTCATAACAATAACCTCAGGACTGAAATTTCTCTTAACCACCCATCTTTAGTCATCAAAATAAAAATAAAGGGGAAAGAATCTATCCTGCATTTGCCTGATATACACAGACAAAAAATATCTAAGACTGTCTGATCAATTGTTTATTTCCTTTGAGGGGAAAACAAGTGGGCCTCACATTTTATAAACATATCATTTCAAGATGATTTTCCCTTTTCAATCTACTTTTTCTGTTCCTATTTTGGTAAATCCCTCCAAGCTCCAGTCAAAGTGCATTTTACCAGAGCTGTAGCCTCTTCTGGAGCCTTTTTCAATTGTCTTGACCCAAAATCCATCCATGAAGCAGCTTCTCTGGTGCTCTGTTCAAACTTTTACTAAACATTACAAGATAGGTATCTTTTCCAGAGCCAAATAGGTTTTGTAAGGTTCATCCTTCATGGGCTACTGGACTCCAGCTTTGCTTTTCAGACCTCCACCCTTTCAGCATAGAGCTTTGTGAATTGTCCAATAAGTAAGCAGTACTGTAACTGTGATCTAATAGTGAGCATAGTTCAGTTGTGTAAGGACTTACCCTAACAGTGGGTATTCAGATAGATCACTGCTGAAACATATGCACCTTCCCTCATTCTCCCAGTTTTCTTGTTCTCTTTTGTTATTATCCTTGGCCAAGGATGATCTTTCATACTTTTCTCCCTTCCCTTTTCCCAGTTTGTGTCTATGTCAATCCTACAAGAATATTAGCCTCAGTCATATAACCTGGGGCAAGAAAGCTCTAAGGATTTTGCATACATGTGTCTGTTAAGTACCATCAGTTACTATAAAATTACCAATTTAGCAGTAAAACTGTTAAATAAACTGAAACGGTTTGTTTAGTGATAAATTCAGTTAAACAAATAGCTGAAGACAACAACAAAAAAACCCCACTTCTGTAGCAAAAGAGAAAGACTATTTTAGTAAAAATTTAGCACTTTAATCCACAACAATAATAATAACCTGGTTCTAATAAAGTCCTGTTATTATTGTTGTGGTTGAAAGTGCTAAATGTTTATTAAACAGTCTTTGTCTTTTGCTACATGAGTGTTTTTATGTTATCTTCAACTATTTGTCTGAATTTACCACTGAAGATAAACTAAGTGCCCAAGGAGGATGTTTGAGATTATATCTACCTCTTGGTTATTTTAATTATTTTTATTCCTAATGTCCTCTTGACTTTGATTTGAAACAGGATATGTTTTCATCAGTTTTTAATTTGAGAATAAGTACAATTCATACCTTCTTCCAAAATGTCTGAAACAACCTTCTTGTACTGCTGCATCTTGTTCCACTGTCTGTTCTGTTCCAGCTCTTTCATGAACATGTTATTAGCTGGTACATCTTCTGAAGAGATACATCCATCTGTAGTGTTTATCAGTCCTCCTGAGTGGTTGCCATGATAGATTTTTGTTGTGTTGAGCAATAGTAGAAAGTTTTATCTTGGAAAAATTCCAGGATACAACTGATTCACTTAAAGTACATGGTGTCTGTTCAGAAATAGTGAAGACATTTACCTCTTTGGGTTGGAATGTGTAGCTGCTTTCTTTTTATTTTATTTAGTTATTTTTATTTTACATTTGTTTACCGGGTAGTCCGACTGGACACACGTCCATTTTCAGCGGAGGCCTGGGGAGAAAAGCCCCAGATAGTACAATACATAAGAAAAATGTCAGAACACAGTAAAATAAAAATTCCAAACACATACATAATTTTTTAAAAAGCATGCAATGTAGTGAAAGATAAACTTTAAAGATCTAAGATTTCTTCATAACAACAGTAGTCTTCTGTATTTTTTTTTCTTTTTTTTTTTTGATAAAATGTTTACTCAATTCAAACTGGTCTTAATGTTTTACATTTTGCAAATCCCAGCTGATCTGGCAGTGTTCTGTCTGCCATAAGCCTGGAGAGCATTATTTGCATGTTAGAACCACAGCTCCACACTTCCCCAGTGAACAATTCCTAACATCTGCTACAGAATTTGTTCCAATTTACACCATGTTACAAACTAAAACAAAATACCTCCAAGCTTCCTGTATATGTTTCAGATAAAGTCAGTGGTAGTTGAACTGCTTTTTCAACACTCAATGAAAATTTCAAATACTTTGTCTTGTCTGCTTCGCCATCCTAGTTTTGATAAAATTTGTCAAATCCATGCCTTCCTCTCATTCCACAATTCATCCAGTCTCTGAATTTTCCCACAGGTTTTATTTTCCATCAAAATCAAGTGCTGCTTCATATATTCCATTTGACTAGGTGTTTCTACTTCCTTATCTCCAACTTTCCAAATTGTTTAAGGGGAGTCATGCAAAAATCTGTGCTATCTTTTTTATCTGCTTTTAGGTTTTAAACATGACATATGTAGCTACCAGTCCTGATAAATGCCACAGGCCATGCCTAAGCTTTTTTCTTGCTTGTTACTTGTTTGCCATTAAGCTGAATGATCTATTTTGCACTGTCATCACAATTTCAGTTGAGACTACCCTTTTTAAAGTGCATCAGTGACAATTATGTCTTCCAAGCTCACACTTTTCAGCATTATTTTCCATCTATGTCTTCTGACATTGTTTGACATATGGCACTTGCATATACAGATTTTTTTTCTAATTTGAGTGACTAAATTTAATTTCAAAAAGTAATGCTTTATTTACCTTACACGCTAGGTGAGCCATGGAGGCAACCAACCTTATGAAGCACAGTGAGATGGGCCAACAGTCTTAAAGATCTTGTAGTACTTCATGTGATAGTGCAGCTTCTAATATCTCAAGTCCTTTAATAAAAGGCACTTGTTAGTGTTTTAAGTGTGGTACCTGTCATTTTTATTAATGGACTTTTTTTTTGTACATCCTGAAATAGGACAGGAATTCTAAAGTAGTACCTTTTAAGACTAATAACAAAGCAACATGGGTATATAGCTGTTTGTCATCATTTTTGTTTCCTTTGTAGGAAAGGCTGAAGGAAACTGCAGTAAGGATTCATTGATACATGAAAAACATTTTGTAACTGAAGTTAATGAAATTCTCTGTTTAAGCACTGTAAAGAAACTAGAAATATTTGTGAGCTTTGAAAATAGTTGCAAAATTTTACTAGAAAGGCTTTTAAACTGGCTGCCTGTTAAAGGTTGAGATTAGGTTGTAGGTGTGTTAGAATTGATTATAGGACATGGACTTGCGTGTATGTTTTCCACGTAACAATTCTCAGGTTAAAAACAACTATGAAAATGAATTAAATTAACCAGTGAATTACGTTATTATTTTACATGCTATTGAAATGCTGTATCATGGGGAAAGTATTTTTTTTTTACTTAAAGATATAGCTCAAAAGTTTATTTTCAGGTTAAGTGTTAGTAGTCAACTTTATAGCTCTAGTAATCATTAGCCAATTTATATTTGTTCTGTTAAAAATCAGACTTTCATATTAGTCAGTGTTGTATTGAGTTATCTAATATTTGATCTTGGCTATCTCTGCCATAACTAATAAATGTTTTAAATTTAATGCTATTATTGAGCAGCACTTACAATATAAAGAATTCTACAACCAATATGTGTGTGTGTGTGTGTGTGTGTGTGTGTATAGATATATATATATATATATATATATATATATATATATACACACACATGTATAT